>NW_008664486.1:573-2445 GCF_000695815.1 Acanthisitta chloris | reverse complement strand
GTGAGGAATAGATGTCATTGAGAACCTCAGACTTCTCCCTATTGAAGGTAAACCAGGAATCTTGTCTCCTTCTGGAGAGGGCCCACCTTATCCCTGGTCTTTCTTTTGTTTGCAAGATATCTATAGAAGCCCCTCCTGCTATCCTTGATAGCCCTTGCCTGACTCAGTTCTGTCTGGGCCTTGGCTTCCCTAAGCTTGTCCCCAGCATCCCATACAAATTCCCTGGATTTCTCCCAGGCCACCTACTCATGTTTCCACCTCCTGAAAGCATTGGTTTTCACCCTGAGTTTGTTTAGCAACTTCTTATCCATCCGTGCAGGCCTCCTACAGGGACACCTCCCACCAGAGCAGGTTGCTCAAGTCTTTATCCAACCTAGCTTTGAACACTGTCACCATCTCGTGGTCACTGTAGCCAAGGCTGCCTTGGAGCACTACATCCCCCACCACCTCCTCCCCGTTGGTGAGGACAAGGTCCAGCATGGCACCTCTTCTTGTTGGCTCCTCAATCACTTGTGTAAGGAAGTTGTCATTGGCACATTGGAGGAAGCTCTGGCATTGACTGTGCCATACTGTGTTGTCCCTCCAAAAGACATTGGGGTGGTTGAAATCTCCCATGAGGACCAGGGCTGTGATTGAGGCTGCTCCTATTTGACTGGACACACCATCCCCAGAGCGGGTGGCCTGGAGCAGACTCCCACTCTAACAGCCCCCGTTCCTGTCCTCCCTTTAACCTTGACCCACAAGCTCTGGATTGGCTCCTCATCATTCCCCAGGCAGTTCCATACTCTCCAGTTGGTCATTGGCATAGAGAGCTACACTCCCTCCTCATGTCCCTAGCCTGTCCTTCCTGAAAAGCTTCAACCCTTCCATTCCAGTGCTCCAGTTCCTGGATCCATCCTCCCATGTCTTTATGCTGCCAATGCTCTCACACCCATGCAGGGTCATACAGCTCCAGTTGCTCTTGTCTCCTCCCCACTCTGTGAGTGCACAGACACCTGACCTAGGCCACAGGTACAGACAGCTGTGCCTGGTGTGTCTGCAATGCCTTTGGCAGTTCCAGGCATCCAGGACAGGTATTGGCATCCAGCTGGCAGGATTGGGATGGACAGGTGCCCTCCCCTGACAAATCCAGTGTAAAGCCCTTTCACCAGTCTGGCAAGTCCCAGATCAAAGACACTTTTCCCCTTCTTTGTCCCATTCTTTGACATTGTAACATGCTGCTCCTCATCCTGCCCAGGGATCGCTGCCAAACTGCAGGACCTCATGGTGCCCAGGGACCATTGTGACTCTGCAGAACCTCATGGAAACAAGGAGATGGTTTGGCACTGCTGGGCCTCCTGCAAACCAGGGCCCATTGTGACATGGCAGTTCCTCACCATTTCCAGGGACCTTTATGTCACTGCAGGACCCCATTGAGCAAAGGAGACTCTGACACATCAGGACCTCATGGAAACAATGGGCCATTTTGAGCCTGAAGGATGTCATGGTGCCCAGACCTCTTGGTTCCATGAAGCTTCACGGGGCCAGTATGGTCCCTGGGCACAAGGGAGCCCGAGGATTATTTGTCATTTGCCTGGAAATAAGGGCACCTGGTGACTCTGCAAGGCCTGATGGTGCCCAGATGCTCTAGTGACTCCATACAGAGCCCTGGGGTCTCTGTGGCACTTTGGGGTGTCATGCAACCAAGGGGACCTTGTGACAGTGAAGGACCTCATCGTGTTCAGGAACCATTGTGACACTGCAGGGCCCCATGGAAACAAGGGCACCTTGAGACACTGTGAGGCTCCATGGTACAAATGAGCCTTTGTGACACTCCAGGGCACCATGGAGCAAAGTGAGCCTTGTGACACTGCAGGGCTCTGTGGAAGCAAG
>NW_008664486.1:0-544 GCF_000695815.1 Acanthisitta chloris | reverse complement strand
TGGTGCCCAGGGGCATGTGTGGCACTGTGAGGTGGCATGGTAAAAAGTGTCCACTGTGACACTGCAGGACCTTATGGAGTGAAGGGAATGGTGTGACATGTTTGGGCCTCCTGCAAACAAGAGGCCATTGGGACACAGCTGGGCCTTATGGTGCCCAGGGACCATTGTGCCACTGCTTGACCTCATGGATCCAAGGGACCATTGTGACACTTGGGTGCCTAATAGTGTCCTGGGGCCACTGGCACAGTGGTGTTTCATGGAGCCAAGGCTACCTTGTGACTCTGTGGGCACTCATGAGATCCAGGTCTCTGTGCAGCTATCAAAGGAGCTAGTTTGGGGTTAGGTTTTGCTTGTCAGTGAGCAGAGCCCATGCAGATGCTGAATGGTCTGTGATTAAACTTCCTGGGGCTGTAGAGCATGTGACAGGACTAATGGCAAGTCAGTGTTTTCCTGGAGGGAATTTGAAGCTGCCAGGAGAACATGAGGAAACTGCAGGGACAGTGTGTGCCAAGGATCAGCAGTACCTGGAGCCCAGTGAGCACAG
>NW_008664485.1:0-7407 GCF_000695815.1 Acanthisitta chloris | reverse complement strand
GTGGTGGGGCATTGCCTACCTGCGAGGTGACCTGCAGCAGGCACACGATGACACCTATAGTCCGTGCGTGGCCAACGTGTACAACTTTCCCTCTGCCTTCCTCTTCTTCATTGAGACCGAGGCTACCATTGGTTACGGACACCGCTACATTACCGAGCGCTGCCCTGAGGGCATCGTGCTTTTCCTCTTCCAGTCGCTGCTGGGCTCCATTGTGGATGCATTCCTCATCGGCTGCATGTTCATCAAGATGTCCCAGCCCAAGAAGCGAGCGGAGACCCTCATGTTCAGCCGTGCTGCAGTCATCTCGCAGCGGGATGGCAAGCTCTGCCTCATGTTTCGTGTCGGCAACCTCCGTAACAGCCACATGGTGTCTGCCCAGATCCGCTGCAAGCTGATCAAGGTAAGACCTGGTGCGGCAGCAGGTGGGATAGGGCACTCGGGTTGCAGTGGGTGACATAGGTAGGCTATGAGCCAAGCACAACCACATGCCCTGGTGCAGGTAGCACTGTGCAGCCCCTGCTGCCCGTTGGCAGGCTCTGCCCTGCCCCAGGGGTGGCTGCTCTGTCCCTTTGCACGTGGGTGAGAGGATGGGACTGGAGCTGTATGAAGGACTGGAAGAATTTGCTGTGGATGTCCATAGTAGGAGCCATGAAAAAAACAAGCAGGTGTAGGGGAAAACAATCTCATTGGAGACCTCCTGGGACATTCCAGTGGATTGTGAGGCTGGCAGGAAGCCAGTTTGGTAAGGAAGGATACAGGATACCTGCAGGGAGGAGTACTAAGGCCTGTCACTTAGCAGGTGACGGCTGGGAATAAGGGATTGATTTGTTGTGACATTAAACTAGGATAAAGACCTTGACCTTCTCTTCCTCTTGAGGAAACTTGGTGAGCTTTAACTTGCAGTTCCTTATCCCAGCGTTCCAGCCAGTGGTCTCCCAGGATTTCAGAGAGATTGTATAGGTGCTTCAGTGGAAAGACCCTTTGATTGTTACCAGTATCTGTTTATAAATCACTGACAGTAGTCAGCATAATTCAAAATGCAAGAAAACTGGAATTCAAGGGAGGTCATAACCCAAAAAAACCGCAACAGGAGATAGTAGAGTTTAGCAGGCACAAAAGCCTGGTAGATAAATCAGGCTGGAGTAGAATGGGAGGAAAACACTGTGTGGCATGCCAAGATGAAGAAATATAGCAGCTCAGAGCAGCTATGTCTTGTCACGGGAGCACACTTGGTGAGGAGCGTTAGGCATGGGATCCCAGTGATGACATTAATTTCAGAATATCATATTTGAATGTTGTAAGTGTTCTGTAGTCTGTATGGTAATCCTCTCTTTGGAGCAACTGTCTGTTTTAATACTCTGCAGAAACAAGCATGAAGCAGTAGGTGATGGGGCTATGGTGAATATGAAAGGCTGTTTTTCTTCTGTTCTGTGCAGAGCACTTCACTGAGGTGTTAATTTTGCTTGCTACAGAATACCATTTAAATGGAGGATCTGCTAAGAGTCAAAAAGAAGTTGGATATATATATATGTATGGGAACAAGCTGTCAGAAGTTACACTGGAACACTTCTTGTAGGAATTGGAAAGTCAGCTAAACCACATTTTTTGTTGCTCTCTAACGATTTAAAATTAGCAGAAAGCCTCCTCTATAGTCTTGAATTCCATCATTCAGGATGGAATGCAAGTCAAGTCTGAATAAAGGCATAGTTGTGTTTTTACTGTGACAGTAACTCACTGTAAACTGCTTTTGAAATAAGACATCAAATACACAACCTGGTGTGCTTTCTAGTATGTAGATTATAAGGTCATGGAAGAGGCAGGTTTAAACTTTATTGCATTGATGTCATGTTTTGCCTTACATGGTGATTATTAAATCATCTTTTTATCTTTAGTCCAGACAGACACCAGAGGGAGAATTTCTGCCACTAGACCAGTGTGAACTAGATGTTGGATTTGGAACGGGAGCCGACCAGCTCTTTTTAGTTTCCCCTTTAACCATCTGTCATGAAATTAACTCAGAGAGCCCCTTTTTTTGTCTCTCACAAAGCTCACTAAGAAGCGAGCAATTTGAAATAGTTGTCATCCTCGAAGGAATCGTTGAGACTACCGGTAAGATTTAGATAATATGCATGCTCTGATTTTTAGTCTTTCTTTTCAGTCCTGATATTTTTAGCAAGGCAGCTGTTAGTCCTTTCGGCATGCTAATCCTGGATGCTCCAGAATATCCTGCCACATGCTGCAGAGCTTCAGTGGCCTTTACCAGCCAATACGATACCTCTGTTCCCCACAGGGCTCTGTGTTAGTGATTCCCAAAGTGGCCAGTGCATCCAAGAAGAGACACAGCCTGCCACTTTTTGAGTACAGCTGTACAGCAGTACAAAACATGCTTATGAGGCTCCAGTTTTAAGGACCACCACTCTGAAAGAATGTTGAGCTTCAAAAGTTGTCTGTGCTGCAAAATCTCTTTCAGCCTAGCTTGCATTAAATTGAATGCAGAATAAGAAATCCAGTTTCACAGCATAAAAACAGACCTCATAGTCACAAAGATTGTAGGCACACATAGTTATCAGCAAATATGAGCAGAGCTCTATTTTTATTTTTTTTATTTGAGTATGGTGCCATCCAGGTGACAGCCAACTGTGGCCTTGTCTTTTGAGGACTGAATTCTTTTATACATCCCATGAAAATGTGCTCCAGTTATATAAGTAGCTCTGTGTGAAGAATCCATGTGTATGGTTAAAGTCATCGGTATTCCCATCTTCCTTACCCTTCTGAGGATTTCTTAAACATTGATTAATCAAAGAGCATTTTCATTCTTTCAACAAGATTACCAGTTGCACGGGTCCTGCTTTAGGAACAGCGATGTCTCTTTGGCGCAGCCAGACGGGAAACAGAACTGATCAATTACTATCCGCTCGCTGGACTGAGCCCTAAACAAATACACAATCCATGGGGGCAGAACTCTTTCATGTTAAGTGTGGCAGTCATTAGATCCCTGCAGAAGCCTCTTCCTATCCCACAGCGAAACCGCGTATCTTAGATAAATATGCATTCATAACCACACTTAATATGATTACCTATCTGGAGATCGCTAGGGAAACATTTAACACTTGTCTGAGAACCAGCGAGCACTAATGGGAATGCAAATCAGAATTTGGGCTTACTGATGGCTAATTCTGCCTCCAGAGGCTACTTGGAGAGGAAGTCTGAAAGTTCCACTCACCTGGGATATCGGTATAAATGATAATAAGCACCATTGTGCTGGGATTGTAACAGATTTTCAAGTTCAGTTAGAACACATTTTAGCTGTGAGTTCACACATGTAAGTACTGCCAACAATGTATGTTTGCACTAAGTGGACCAAATTCTTCAATGAGTTTACAGTGGCACCTGTGTCTTAGCACAGAAGACAGCTTTAGTGACTCTGCAAAGCTTTTGTCTTGACATGCTATTTGGAGAAAAAGTAGCCTAGCCTATAGAAGGAATGGAAGATGCATGTTTCATTCAGCTTTGGCTCCCCCCATACCTGATCCTTGCCAGGGAATTCTGTAAGCCTCTGCCAAGCAATGGTTCTGTCTCCCAAGGTGGTTTCCAAGAAATGGTATTACATACAAACTATAAGATTGTTGTTGCTGTCGAGCTGATACTGTTTTGATTTTGTTTTGCTTTTGCTGGGTTGCAATTCTGCAATATTTAATCCAATATTTGCATAAAAATCTAGTCAGTCAATTAGAAGCACTCCATTGACTCCATCTGCAATATTTAATCCAATATTTGCATAAAAATCTAGTCAGTCAATTAGAAGCACTCCAAGACTTTTTATAATCTATACATTTGTCAGCTTACGGGCTACAATTGATTGTTATCCTTCAGTTTTAACCAGTACTTTTTGTTCTATATGTCAGTCTGCTTGCTCACATTACAATGTCATGCTCTTGTCTCTGTTTCCGTAGGAATGACGTGTCAAGCTAGGACCTCATATACAGAAGATGAAGTTCTTTGGGGTCACAGGTTCCTCCCAGTAATGTCTCTAGAAGATGGCTTCTTCCGTGTCGACTATTCTCAGTTTCATGCTACATTTGAAGTCCCCACTCCTCCTTACAGTGTTAAAGAGCAAGAAGAAAACCTGTCCCTGTCATCTCCTTTGAATAGTCCTGTTGGTAATATCAAAACCAGAAGAGAACAGATTTGTCCACTTGTCTGTATTGATATTGCAGGAGAGAAAAGCAAGCTCCCCTTTAAACTGCAGAAGATTAGCTCAAGAAAGGAAGGCCTTCCACAAAAAGCCTCGAGAATGAGTTCCAGTAACATAGAGAAGACTTTTGGTACTGGAGATCTCTTGAAAATTCAAGAAATAAGTGCCATCTCTGATGGTGAGGACAGTGATGACAGGATACAGTTGAAAGCCTTGAAAATAAATGCCGAGACTTTGGCTCAGTCTAGCAGCGACCTTGAGTTACAGAAGAACTCTCCAACTATGGATGCTCCGGACATAAAATCGGAAGATAATTTTCCTGCCAAATTTTGAAAAATGAACTCTGATCACCTCTCCTAAGAGCCGAAGAAACGGGAGTTGTTGTCAATAAACCACATTTGAGACCATTGACCCAAAAGAGTCATTTTACAGTGAAGCCATAATTTGGTTTTGCCGCTTTCAGGAAGAATCATCCCTTTTGTATAATTGTTCTGTACAGATCCGATTTAGGTAGCATAATAGGACTTTGAGGGGCAGTAAGATTAGACTGTCGTGCCAAAGAGATCCCTGTCCTAATGATGTTTATCAGCATGCTCACTGCAAACGTACATTGTCTTCCATGTATGCAGATATTTTTTCACAAAGCAAGGAACAGAGTCTTAAGTTGCAGAGCAAAACATTCAGAGATCAAGCCCAAAAGGGTGTAATACCAGCTGAAACATGGGTTTGTGCAGCTCAGCCTTTGGACCGTTGCTGATGTATAGAACGGTGGAACGCAGGAAGAATCTGTCATGCTGCTTGGTGATAGTCCACTTCTAAGTGACCCCATTGGAAAGCAACCTTCCTGTGCAGCCTGGTGGCACGCATCCTTCTTTCATGGCACTCCCTCACTGTCCTCCCAGGATCTCATTTGTTGTCATTCAGGTAAAGGAAGCAGTTTGCCATAACCGCTTGTGCCATTTGACTCATGTGAGCTCTCAAATGTGAGGATCGTTTATCCTGTCCACTCACCATGAAGGAGATTTGAGGTTGGCAGCTCAGCTTATTGTTATGTCTAATAACTCAGAATGGAATTCTGGTTTGGAGACACTGTAAGCAAATAAAAGCAAAGCACTAGACAATGCTCAGTCATTACACATCTCAGAGTTTTTACTAATGAATGGTAGCATCTTTCATGTCACTAATTGCTGTTTTGTTACATTTCCCTTCTACATTTGTGTATGATTCTCAATAGTTTTGTGGAGTGAAATTTATTACTATTCAGCTCAATCCGCCTGAATATGGGAAAGAGAGGTTTTGTGTTGTTTTCCGGTTGGTAGTGAGCAAGCGTAATCAGAACTTGCTATTTTGTAGACCGCAGTGTTTGGTAGCTGAGCATACAAGGGTGCTTATCACCAGAGCACCAGCTAAGCACTCTCCAGCAGGAGGATCAAATTCTGCTCTCATTAAATGGACAGAATTCAGTCAAATTTGAAAAGGTTTACAGTGTCCATAATGACTGGCAATGCATTCGTTGATGGTAAAGTGATGTATCCAAGCTAGGAATGGTTTGGCTTGCATAAATCTTGCTTTTGTTCTGCCTACAATGTGAAACTGGAAAGTGGTATTTTATACAGGGGTAATATTTGCTTCTTGTTGTTTTAAATGTGAATTTCAACATAATATATGTGCTGAAATCTGTATTTTCATTTATTAAATGTATTTGTATGGAATATTTAGGTGACAGTGTGACATCTTGAATGGTGATGACTCTCCCTAGTCTTCAAAATGGCCAAAGTTAGCATAGCGTAAAATTATATCCACCTCGGGCCTCAAGCATTCTTTACTCAAACGTGCATATGTGCATCGACAACAAACCACTCATCTCTGTGTCACCTGCAGCCCTGCTGAGGAACGTGCATATGTGCATCGACAACAAACCGCTCATCTCTGTGTCGCCTGCAGCCCTGCCGAGGGAGCACTCAATCCCTTTGTCTGTGGCATTAGTGAAGACATTAAATACCCCTGTAGAACACCACTGGTCACTGGTGGGAATGGTGGGATTGGGAATGGGGCAGCAGTCCTCACTCTTTGGAGGTGGCTGAATGGGAAGGACAGGAGTCCCTTTGAGGAAGATCTTGCAATCTCCCCAACAATCTGACCCTCAGTGAGGAGGTGTCCAGGATGTGAGGGAATCAGCTGTGGCCAAGATGATTTCCAGCAGCCTGGAGAACACCCAGCCAGACCCAGCTGGAATCCAGTGCACATGGTCCATCCAGAGAGAGTTTGTGCAGAGTGCACTGATATTGTGGGGAGAAGGACCTGAACAGGCACAGAGGCGCCACTAAGGGTGGATTGGCCAGTCAGTTCCAGGGCTGAACGGGAACCTCACTGCCTCCCTTGGGCTGTGTCTCAGCGGTGGAGAAACTGTCCCAACAGTTGTCCCAGCATTCAAGGAAGGCTGTCTTCCCCTCTCTTACCAACATGTCCCAGCATTCAAGGAAGGCTGTCTTACCCTCTCTTAACCATTGACTCAGCTCTGGAGAGCTGGTCTTTTTCAGCTCAAGGAAAAGGGCACTGGTGGCACACTTGTGGCTGGAGCAGTGTTGGTTACAGCCCAAGGCTTTGGCTGTCCCTGAGCAGTGCTGGCCCTGCCTGCAGGCTGTGTCTGCAACCCTCCCCTATCCCATGGGCTCGGGGTGGGCAGGTTTTTCAGAGGGCACAGGGATGCGACAGTTTGTCTGAGCTGACCAAGGGGATATTCCATCCCTTATGATGTCAGTCAGCAACAAAATGCGAGAAAGTGTCCCTCGGTCAAACCATGAACTCTCACGTAGCTGAGGTGGGAGCAGCCCTGACTGTACCAGGAACTCCAGTTGCTTGGCTAAAGGCGCGAGTGAAGGACAAGAGGGGGAGTAATCAGTTATCCCCTCATAGCATTGTAACTGAGTAACCTTACAGCCCAACGGGGTGGTACCATTGTCTAGGGAATTATTCCAGTTCAGCTTTGTGTGAGACTGGAAGGTTCTGCATTCACTCTCCATTTCCAGGATACTTCCCGCGGACAGCTATTTGCCCCATTGACAGTAGGACAGCCAGTGTCAGCTCTAGGCAGTCAGTTGGGGCAGAAATGCAGCACTTGGACCTTCCTTATCTCCTCAGAGCTGCCCCAGTCCGGGAAGTGCCCTGATCCCGGGAGCTGCCCCAGTCCCGGGAGCTGCCCCCGTCCCGGG
>NW_008664484.1:0-2016 GCF_000695815.1 Acanthisitta chloris | reverse complement strand
CCTGTCTCTCAAACCGAGACACCTGGGGAGGGAGCACATGGACCAGGATGGGGAGGAGAGGGAGGACAAGGATGTGGGGGTTGGCACCTGCAGCACCACATCAGCTCAGCACCTGCCCTCTCATACCCAGAGCCGGTTCCTGGAGACAAACGCCGTTGCTGCTGCTGGTCTTCTGGAGTTCTGATTAGAACAATGAAGCTGATTAATGCAAACCAGATATAAAATCCAGACAGAGGATGAAAACTGCCTGTTCCCCTGTGCCTCCCGGGATTCTGGGGAGCTGCAGTCACATCCTGCTCCCGCTGGATGCTCCTGCCCTGAGTGCCAGGTGTGAGGGCAGTGCCCACGCTGGGGAAGTTGTGAACACAGACCATGCACCGTGTCCCTGCTGGCAATGATGTCAGCATGTGTTTGGCTTTGCTACAGCAAGTGCTTCCACTGGCTCTGTGCTCTGAGTGCGGAGCCAAGATGTGGCCAAGAGCACAAGGTGAAGAAGGTGGGTGAGATGAAGAAACCAATTCACTTGGAGTCGGTACAAGATCTGTCCAATCTTAGCATATAAATTAGCTGATAAATTAAACATGAATTTTAAGTTGATGACATCTCTAAATAAATAACAACATCAGTGTCTTGCTCCCAGTCAGCTCCTGATCAATTATCTGTTTTCACCAATATGCCTTGCAGTGTCTGCAGTTCCTTCCTGCACTGCAGCATCCTGAATCAAAGAGACCTTTCACACGAACATCACGGGCTGAAAACAATAGAACTGAACACCACTTCTTCAGCTTAAATTGCTAACAGACCACAAAATTAAATAGATTTTTTCCATCTGAGAACTCTGGGCAGCAGAGTCGATCATGAAGGACATGGTAACATCTCTGAGTAAGTGTGCAGGAAGTGGATCTTACTCATCCTGCAGCTTTTGCTCAGGCATTGGGGAGCTGTGGTAAACAAGCTCTAGAGCTGAGGTGTGTCTGACGTTCTGACATCGCAATGTTCCATGTGCTGGTGCTCCTTCACCTTCCCTCATGGATATCACACATTAAAACCCCTCTGGGAAGGGCTGGGACGTCTCCTTCCCCGCAGGGCTGGAGCAGTTGGGGCTGTTACCCTCAGTCACATTTGAACTGCTCTGAGCTGGTCAGTTGCTCTCCAGCCACTGTCCCATGTGCAGGACAGATGGGAGAAAGGACAGACCGAGGCCATGGGAAGGTGCTGGGCTGTGCTGCAGCACAGAGGGGGCTGGAAGGTGCCATCACTTTGGTCCTGCCTGTGCCCAGGAATCCTGGGGACCCTGAAGCAGTGGCAGCGCGTGCAGCCAGCCTGGCACCCAGGCCCAGGTGGCTCCCGAGGACTGGGGGCTTATCTGTCAGTTTTTGGTCCTAAATCTCAAAGTCAGAAAAAAAGAGAAAAGTTGAGTTCAAATTTATCTTTCCCCTCTGAGCTACTTTGTTGGCAAAAATACAAGCTGTGTGACAGCTGCTGCTCCAGACACTAAAAATGCTCATTAAGCACAGAAAATAAACCCCTGGCTGCTGCTCAGGCGAGAGCCCATGTAATCACCATGTAACCAAATTAGAAATGGGTGGCTTTGCTCAGCTTCAGCTTCACAAGATCCAGACAAGACCTGCTTGGTTGACTCCTCTGGGAACTGCACTTTATTGCATCTTCAAGAGTGCAATAACGTTTGGGAAAAAAGATAACTTTTATGACCTCAGCTGGTGCCTGCCATGCCTTGTGCCATGGAACATTTGTATCCTGAACTTCTGACATCAAAACGAGCCTCTTTGAACTCACCTTAGCTGGTTTTCTCACTGCTGGGATTGGTGCTCTGCTGCAGAACTGGAGGTGCAGTGCCCAGTGCCAGGGGTGCAGTGCCCAAGATCTGGGGTGCAGTGCCCAGGGCCAGGGATGCAGTGCCCAGGGCCAGGGGTGCAGTGCCCAGTGCTAGGGGTGCAGTGCCCAGGATCTGGGGTGCAGTGCCCGTGGCAGGGATGCAGTGCCCAGGGCCAGGGG
>NW_008664483.1:0-1143 GCF_000695815.1 Acanthisitta chloris | reverse complement strand
CAGGGTGACCCCGAGAGGCGTCTTCCAAGCCACTTGGCGCGCGCCGAGTTGCTCCGTTCTCTGCGGTGGGTCTGTTTGGCTCCTGCTGAGGGGTTTAATAAACCCGCTCCAAAATATCTATTTTTGGGGAATTTTATGGGCCCTGTCGCCAGGAATAGGTGGATGAGGGATTTAAACCCCATTTCCCTGCTGGTTTTGGGTGGGTTGAGTTCATTTTTGTACAGCTCAGCAGGGAGGTGAAAGGAGTAGTTTGAAATAGAAGGAGAAGAAGGAAAATTAAAGGGGGGAAAGTGGGTTTGGAACAATTCAGACTATCAGGAGAATGGATGGGTGGATGGATGGATGGGACAGACAGACAGATGTGTGTCTGTCCATCCCTGTGGGAACTTCATCTCATCCCCTGGTGTTTGGGTCAGTTTGAGGCTGCTTTGGGATATGGATGTATAGGACTATGGGATATATAGGGTTGCTGGATATATGGGACATGCTGCTGGATCAGACAAGTTGCTGGATAGATAGGATTGCTGGAAATGCAGGTGGTTGGATGTGTAAGATTGCTGATTCTCTAGGGATGCTGGCTATATAGGGCTGATGGATATATGGCATTGTGGAATATATAAGGTGCTGGATATATAGGATTGCTGGATGTGGAGGCTGATGGATTGTAGATTGATGATTAAATAGGGATCCTGGATGTATAGGGATGCTGGATGTATAGGGATACTGGATGTATAGGATGCTGGATGTATAAGATTGATGCATATAGAGGTTTTTGGCTGTAGGGGGTTGCTGGATAGATATGATTGATGGGTATATACGATTGCTGAATATGCTGATTGCTGGATATATGGGTCACTGGATCTCTGGGGCAGTGGGATCTCTGGGGAATGGGATCTCTGGGGAATGGGATCTCTGGGGCAGTGGGATCTTGAGGTCAGCAGGATCTTGAGGGCAGTGGGATTTCTGGGGCAGTGGGATCTTGAGGTCAGCAGCATCTCTGGGGCAGTGGGATCCCGAGGTCAGTAGGATCCTGAGGTCAGTGGGATCTCTGGGGCAGCAGGATCCCTAGAGCAGCAGGATCCCGAGCTCAGCAGCATCTCTAGGGTAGTGGGATCTCGAGGTCAGTATGATCTCGA
Organism: Acanthisitta chloris; assembly: GCF_000695815.1. Classification (NCBI taxonomy): domain Eukaryota; kingdom Metazoa; phylum Chordata; class Aves; order Passeriformes; family Acanthisittidae; genus Acanthisitta; species Acanthisitta chloris. The sequence goes on along the minus strand of NW_008664483.1, from coordinate 7 downwards.
GGTCAGT
>NW_008664482.1:0-1124 GCF_000695815.1 Acanthisitta chloris | reverse complement strand
GTCTGTCCCCGTGTCCCTCTGTCCTGTCCCCCTGTCCTGTCCCTCTGTCCGTCTGTCCTGTCCCTCTCTCCCTGTCCCTCTGTCACTCCGTCCCTGTGTCCTTCTGTCCTGTCTGTTTCTGTGTGTCCCTCTGTCTGTGTGTCCCTCTGTCTGTGTGTCCCTCTGTCTGTGTGTCCCTCTGTCTGTGTGTCCCTCTGTCTGTGTGTCCCTCTGTCTGTGTGTCCCTCTGTCTGTGTGTCCCTCTGTCTGTGTGTCCCTCTGTCTGTGTGTCCCTCTGTCTGTGTGTCCCTCTGTCTGTGTGTCCCTCTGTCTGTGTGTCCCTCTGTCTGTGTGTCCCTCTGTCTGTGTGTCCCTCTGTCTGTGTGTCCCTCTGTCTGTCCTTTTCCTCCGTCCTGTCCCTCTGTCCATCTGTCCTCATGTCCCTCTGTCCCTGTGTCCTGTCCCCATGTCCCTTATCCCATCCCAGTATCCCCCCATCCCATCCCAGTCCATCCCAGTGTCCTCCATCCCATCCCAGTATCCCTCCAGTCCATCCCAGTATCCTTCCATCCCATCCCAGTATCCCTCCATCCCATCCCAGTGTCCCCATTCCATCCCAGTGTCCCCATCCCATCCCATCTTGTCTTGTCATCTTGGCGTCTCCTCCCAGTCTGGGCTCCCCTGGACCAGCTTGGGGCGTTACTGGTGTTACTGGTCCCGCAGGAGCTGGGCTCCCCAGGCCCAGTCTGGGCCGTTACTGGTGTTACTGGTCCGCGTTACTGGTGTGACTGGTCCCGCAGGAGTTGGGCTCACCTGCGGAGCGGCCGCAGTTCCCAGGTGTTACTGGTGTTACCCCAGTGCCCCCCCATCCCATCTCAGTATACCTCCAGCCCATCCCAGTATACCTCCATCCCATCCCAGTATCCCTCCAGTCCATCCCAGTATCCCCCCATTCCATCCCAGTGTCCCCATCCCATCCCATCTTGTCTTGTCATCTTGGTGTCTCCTCCCAGTCTGGGCTCCTCTGGACCAGCTTGGGGCGTTACTGGTGTTACTGGTCCCGCAGGAGCTGGGCTCCCCAGGCCCAGTCTGGGCCGTTACTGGTGTTACTGGTCCGCGTTACTGGTGTGACTGGTCCCGCAGGA
>NW_008664481.1:5925-59962 GCF_000695815.1 Acanthisitta chloris | reverse complement strand
GAGCAGGTCCAGAGAAGAGCAACGATGATGCTGGTGAGGGGATTGGAGCACAAGTGCTATGAGGAGAGGCTGAGGGAGCTGGGGTTGTTTAGCCTGGAGAAGAGGAGGCTCAGGGGAGACCTTATCACCCTCTACAACTCCCTGAAAGGAGGTTGGAGTCAGGTGGGGGTTGGTCTCCTCTCCCAGGCAACCAGCAGGAGGACAAGAGGGCACAGACTCAAGCCAGGGGAGGTTTAGGTTGGATTAGGAAGAGATTTTTTACAGAGAGAGTAGTCAGACATTGGAGTGGGCTACCCAGGGAGGTGGTGGATTCACCATCCCTGGAGGTTTTCAAGATGAGACTGGATGTGGCACTTAGTGCCATGGTCTAGTAACAATGGTAGGATTGGACTTGATGATCTTGGAGGTCTTTTCCCAGCTGTTTCTATGATTCTCTATGTCCTATGCATATGTTCAGTAATAGCTCCCCTCAATAGTTACAGGGAAGGTAACCCTCCAAAGCTCAAGGTTTTCAAAATTATCTTTCAGCTTCAGCATGACCAGTGCCATATTACCCATGCCTGGTGTGATAATCCATCAGGATCATACAGTCTTCTTTGAAATGAAGGAGAGATGATTTCTCTCCTCAAATCACTCTGTGTCATACAATGAGCAGTTAGCCCTGCACAATGTGCTCTGTAATGAGGGCTGCTCCAGCATTTTATACCATCACTCGGTAACACCAAAGAAAATGACAAGAAAAAAACCACAGGAAGATGGAGTGCAAGGAGGATAAGTAGCCTGGCACTGTGGCCATCTAGACAAGAGTTATACTTTATCTGTGGTGATGTCCCTGTCACAAGGTGAATTTTTCACTCTTGTAAAAGCTTTCAGCATGAGCTCTGTTCCAGTACATCTTCAGTTCTCCCTATTGTTTTATTCCCATGGCAGCATATTCATTCTTTCATCCTTTCACAGAGGTGTTTCTTCAATTCTCAGGCACATGTGTTAATATTTCAATATATTAATATTTCAAAATGTTTTGGAAATAATCCTAATTTAAAAATTGATTAAGCTTTTCTAATGTTGAAAACGTTCTGTTCAGGGGTTTTATCTACTTCAGTGGTTTCTTCTTTCCCCTATTTATTTTCCATTTTGCTAAAATTGTAGTGAATTACTATTAATAAGGTTTTCTTCATTATAGTTCTAACTGAATCATATTTCAGACAATTTCAACTGCACTAGCAATTATATGACTTAATCTATTTGCTTTTGAGATATGGCAAACAGACCATGGAAAGCATATAGAAAGCTTGGCAGAAACATTGACTTTTGGAACTATTATTGCTCTGTTCTATATAAAAATGAGGGAAAATGTGCCCATTGTTTCAGGCCAAAAAATACCTGCTTACAGATCACAGCACACTTCTGTCATGAAACATGAGGCTAGATCTGACCACCTCAGAGCCCCCACAAAACAGAGCTGGTTTTACTCATAAAACAGCTGTTGAGAGGTCACTGAAGACAGAATTATAGGTTCAGTGGCTCTGTCCTTATACACACTTTAAATGTAACCCTTTTACATACACAATGGGAAGAGCAGCAGCTGTTGCTGGACTTTGAGAGTATCTAAAAAAATACAGCAGAACAGCTTCCAAATGGGCAATTCTTCCCAAATGAGAAAGTTCCATTGAAAAAATGAAAAAGCCCACCAAAAAATCCTGTGCACATATATTCAGAGCTTAACTGGAAAAGTGACATTTAATTTGACTGAATGAAGACTCTGCTATGTTTGAAATGAAGCTTTATATATAGAGTAATTAATGGATGTCTGAACCATAACATCCAGGCTCTACAAAAGGTAATCCCCAGGACTAAAACCAGCACAATGGAATTCTACTAGGTTCAAGAATAGCTCTATATGTAGTTACAGACCTCTTGGATAGATTGTCAGTTGTAAGTAAGATAACAGAAATAATACATATTCGGTAATATTTTCAAAAGCAACAGATGTTGGAAGTCTGTTATTTATGGTTAGAAAAAAATATGCCGATATTTGAAATTACAGATTGACTGTATGTATACATGTATTCTTTATATACAGAATGTTTTGGACTAGTTGCATTAATGGTATTTTCCTATTCATTCAGCTTTTTTACCAGGTTAATGGAGATATGTGTTTGAAGATAATTGAAAATGGGAAACAAAGAGATGTTGTCATCCGAGAAGGGGAGGTAAAACAGAGTTGTTGTTCTGTTATTACTGTACATAGCTATGCTAAATGAATGTATAAAGTATTTATAAAACAATTTATCCCTGCTGGGCAAGAGTTGGCATCATGAATTTAAAAAAAATAAAAAAGCTTGGCTGGAGTGTAGAAAATTCCATGTCATTAACAGCAAATTACAATACACTGAGTTTAACATGTCGCTATTTGAACAACAGATAAAAATCTCTCTGAGCATCTGGGATACCCATTCAGGTAGTCAGGAATATACTTAGAGGAGTTCTTATTCCCCTGCATGGCATGAAATCTGCCACATGAGTTCAAGTAGATCAGTCTTTTATTTACACATTGCCAGGTTCATACTGATCACCCGCCCACAAGAACCATTAAGCAAAATGCCTAAACCTCAAAATTTAAGCACTTCGGCGATTTTCAGCCTTCTTTAATCCTCACAGCTAGCCTTTCCAACATCACAATACAAGAACATTGTTAAAAGAGGCATTTATGGGCAAAATGTATCCAATTTTTCCTTATTGTAGTACACTTGCTAAGGCATAGATTGCAGTGCTTTTACTGAGAGCATGATTAGATACTTCACTTGGTGTTACTACAAGTTAGAGGTACTACAACTCATTATTATTGACACAAGCTTGAGCTGCACTCAAGTCTTTGAAAAGGTTGTTAGGTCTAGTGGAGACAGCATTTAAAATGGAAGACATATTAAACCCAATAGCTTGATCTCGTTAAAAGTATTGTGACATTTTCAATTAAGAGAGACATCTACGTTTTTGAACCTATAGACTGCAAGATTCTGGTGATACGCTTCACAGTGGAGAAGCACACGCAGCTGATATCTTAGCATGTACCAGAGGCATTAATGAAAAGGAGCACACAATATCCTTAGTGGAAAGACTGACACTAGTCCTGGTGAGGCACTGTCATTAGCTCTGTTTTGTAGACAGAGAAACTGTAATGACTTGCCCAACCTTGGTAAAGAAATCCATAGTGCCAAAAAATACAAGTTTACCACCTTCTTACACAGTCAGATAGCTGCTAGAAAAGGGTTTCTTCTCAAGCTTCCATAATAGACTTCTCCTAACCACATTGCTTATTCACTTTGTCACTTTCATAAGTAAGTAGCCCTCGTATTTTTAAATTATTTCTGGAGAAAATAACACTCCTCATCATGCAGTCACAGGTGCTCACTGTGTTGGAAGGATACACGTGGCTAGTTTAGACATTTTTCCTGAACTGACAACAAACTTGCTTTTTATTTCCACTTCTGTTACACAGAAATTGCAGTAAAGTTATAAATTCCAGATGAGTAATTGGCTGGATTTTAATTTTAGTTGTGTCTAGCAAAGATTATCAAACCACAAGGAGAGAATGTGACTGCCATAAAGGCAGCACTGATTGCAGGGACACTATGTCATCATTCACAGGGAAAGCAAGAAACTATGTGCAGGGTTGTGGGTACCAAAGTAGGTGCAGCTGCAAAGAAGCAAGATAGGATCAACAAAGAGCAGGGGAGAAGTGGGGCAAGGAGCAGAGGATTTTGCAGGTTGAGGGGCAGGGGAAAGACAATGCAAAGAGCAAAGACTTCCTGGCACTGATGCTTTCCCATTTCTTTGAACAGATGTTCCTCCTACCTGCTAGGATACCTCATTCTCCTCAGCGATATGCAAACACTGTGGGTCTTGTGATTGAGAGAGAAAGATTAAAGACAGAAATTGATGGGCTCAGGTGAAGTATAAACTTCTGGCTAATCTGTTAGGATTCATAATATAAACTAATTTCTTATGTCAATACAGTACTGTATTTTACTTTCTTGATAATATTATCAGATTCACCCTGGCAATTTTGTACTAATTCTATCCACACATTTATTTATCTATACACACATAAACAGAGATCTCATTTAGCATTTGATTTAGTTAAACAAGGAACATATTGAAATGTCCTAAATGCATGTTGTGGTTGTAGCTATCTACTTATGTACTGCCTACTGCTATTGGCTTAAGTTTTAAAAAAATCTCAGAGCTCTCTAACAACCCAAATCAAAAGGATTTTTTTATAAATTCTGGCAAGGAGAATATTAATTCCTTTGTAAGCACTGAAAGGAAAAGGATGAAGAGCAGCTTTATTGGCAAGTGCGTGGGAAGCTGGAAACAAAAGCCAATTTTCTTAACACTATCCACTCTACATTGTACACACCTCTGCCTAGCTTTTATTGCCTTATGAGAACAACATCTTCAAATAAGTGACAGGTTTACTTTGTATTCTAATGGGAGCAGAACTAAGCTTTGTCCTGTAGTCATGTAGAATTCACAACTCTTAGAAGGTAACTCAAAGCAGTAACATTAACCAATCTAGAAAAGCTGGTTTGATAGCAGATACAACTGACCAAAAAAAGTTTACAATTGTTCATGTAATTTATAAAGATTTAAAACTGCAGTGATATTTGTAATGTACTGTTTCTGTCCTTTTGCGTGTAGTTTTGTTGCATGGATGGTATCACAGCAGGAAGATAGCAAATACACAGAGCTAGAAAGACATACTTAAAGACATACTTTTTCATTCAAACAAAAAAAGGCTATAGAAAACTAAGAAACTAAGAAAGGGACCATTCAAAAAAAACCCTCCTGATTGAATTCCAAGCTAAAGAAAAGTCCAGTTTATTTTAAACATTGTTTATCTATGCACTTGTTCCTTTTTTGGCTTTCATTGCAGGTCTGTGGATTGTGAGGGCTTACATTATTAAAAAGGTATTTCGAGCTAAAAACAATTGACCAGTGATTCAGATAACAATGTTTATTTGTAGTAAAGGGACGTAAGTAGCTTTAGGTAACTTTAAGTAAAAACAACCTGCTATGTACATGAAGTCTGTGAATGGTATGAGAAATGCTGAATGCCATTTTGGGGGTCCCAGGCAGGTCTAGAAATTTGCACTCCAATGTAGGCATGTTCTTGTGGAGAAATTAAACTGAAAGCTACCATATGGTTTGCAGGTGGAAATTAGCAAAGCACAGTCTCAACTGAAAATATCTAATTAGGTGCCTGAAAATGAATCACTTAGAGGTTTTTAGCATGCTTCTTTTCCTATTGATATGGTGAAAAAAGGCACCTGAAATTTTGAAAGTGCACAATCTTGTCATGCTTTCGAACCTACATTGTCTCTGTGTGCTCCTGGGAGAGATGGGGATTTGCAACCAGAACCTCTAATCTTCTCAAATGATTTTTTTTCACTCCCAGCCACCTGCAGCAAAGACTGTACAAGAGGAAGTCATAATAAACTTTGAAATATGCTGACTTGAGGTCTAATGTTACATTACTGTGCCATTATTTATCATGCCTACAAGCCTTAGTCATAAATCAGAGACCCCAGCATACTGATTACTGTACAAGTGAAGAATAAGTAGCCTGCCCCAGTGTTTCAGCCTAAGTAATGATTACATGCCTTGTCCTATAAGAAAAATGAACTAGCTAATCTTAATCCTATGGCAAACAAGTACAAAACCAACTAAGGTTGATATTCGTCACGTGGCTTGATTCTTAAAGGTGCAAAGTCCTTCCCAGGTGCAAAACCTTGTCCCGAACAAGACATTTGTAGCATCTCGTTTCTCTGTATGCTCTCTGTGTTCAAATTTGGTGCTCATAGAACAGCCTTTTCCATATTGGAGGCATAAATATCATTACTCTCTTCAATGTACACTTTTATGCAAAACTTGAGGAACCAGGGAACTCCTAGAGTTTCTGGACAACACATAAGACAGACATGAACACACAAATATGCATAGGATAATTACATAAGTCTTGTTTTCCTTTTCAGATGTACATTTTGGTAACTTTAACATAAAAGACACATGGGATCCTTTTAAAACCAGTCACATGATTAGCATCACTCCTTGACAGTCCATGCAGCCTTTTTAAAATCTGAATGTAAACTTTTTATTTGCTATTACAGCAACTTTAACCTATTGCTTTCAGCATAATTTATTTATTTGTTAAGACAGAAAATAATGTAAGTGTAGCACTAAGTTCCTCTTCAGAGGGGTGAGCTAAACACTTTCCAAATCTTTGCAGCTGAAAATAATCTTTTTCACAAACAAGTCCATAAACCACCTTGTTTTGATCTCAGTCCATGCATGGACATTAAGCAAGATGACTCTGAGAAGGAACATTTATCACATAGCTGCATGAAAGCAATTACTGCAAATGGTATTTGGGGCCAGTTGTTTTTGTAGCAACTACATCCATGGTCCCAAGGGATTATGGCACCAATCATTTCCAGGACAAAATCTGGAAAGTTTGCTGCAGGAATTTGGTGACTTACATGTGATCAATACAAGGCTCTCCATAGAAGTCTGAGCACCCCACCCACCCACAAAGTCACCAAGCCAGGAAAACAGAAAGCTTCCCCTAAATACCCATTCTTTGGAATAAAGTACACCATGCTTGAGAATAACATGCTCTTACACATCAAGTAGTTATTCTTTTGAAAAGACTGGAACTGCCTGATCAGTTAGTTAATAAAAGGATTGGCAAATCTGTTTACTTTGGCAGATACTATGTCGGAGAATCAACTAATGTTCTCTTTGAAAAATGGTTTCACTGCGAAGATCTCGGCACTCAACTGATACCAATAATTCAAGAGTAAGCTTTTTTTCTTAGTAAATTAAAAATGATTAAAATTACCTTGTAGATCTTTGCCAGTCTGTGACTTACACAGTTAATTTTCTATTTATGGTGCATTTTACACAGACTTGTTAAAATTTAATTGCTGTTCTACACATTTTTAATCATATATTGTATGCCCCAAACCCATTAAGTCAGATTTAAAAAATAGTGTGAAAAATCAAGTGTTTTGCATATTGATCTGGAGCATACTTTATGAACCAGTAAAAGCACATTGCTGCTAAGTGCAAAAAGAATAGAATGAAAAATTAACACTGATTGATGCTAGGTTAACTAGTTAAAACACTAAATTGCCTTAAGCTTTCTTTCAGTCTTGCTTTAGTCTGAGTACTTTTAATCAATATTATTTATGAATAATCAGGACTGTGGCAACTTTGGTAGAGAGCTGCTTTCCAGGAAAAGTGTGAATGTCATCAATTAACTAATCAGTTTATTAAATGGTTGTTAAAGGTGTATAAGTGAATTGTTTAGTGACATGAATTTTGGAGGACTTTCAGACAAACCCTCTGTCAATAAAATAGGTATAGTCCTGTTGCATGTATGTGATAGTAGCTGGCACATCCATTCTCAACACAAAGCTTAATGGCCAGTATTACTGCCTAGTCTTTGTTAACCTACAGAACATTACTTTTTTACTTGTATTTAAATGTTCGTTATTCCAGGTTTTTCAATTCAAGACAATATCAAACTGGAAAACCAAATCCAGGTAATGCAAATTAATTTCAGAATTGGAACAATTGCTGATTGAGCAGCAATGATTCTCACCACACAAAATCACAAGTCTCTGTAATTATATGTAAATTAAAGTTACTTTGGGAAGTAACTCCTTTGACTACCCCCAACCAGAATTTAATTTCATATACATGATTACCAACAGCATCTTGGCTGTTCATGTGATTCCATCCTAACAACTTATCAGGTAACTATACAGTGTGAAATCTTAGTATCTCTATCCTTGCATATGTTTCAAGTCTGATACTAACAAAATTTCTTTTCTGACTGCACTTAATGTGATTCTTGTGAGTTGAAACTGTACACTCTCTACCTACTTGTCCTCCTTTACCTATAACTATACAGTGTGACCTACTCTTGGGAGACCAAGACAATGACAGATGTTTGTAGTTCCTGTAGGGCCTGATCCATTTAACATTTTATTTCTATGCTCCCTTGCTCAGTTTTTTATTTTGCCTGTGCTTGAGAATAGTGATTGCAGTTGTAACTCCATTCGAGTAGGCTGGACAGAGACATAGGGCAGAGAGTGAGTGACTGTTCAAGAAAACCAGTTTCTTAGTTAAGGAATCATATGTCTCAAACACAATGGTTGCTTTCTGCATAGTAACTGAAGTCTCTATTGCAAGGATACTTGCAACAGCACCTTCAGTGAGAAACTTGTTATGCTGAGATCTTACAATCCTGTTGGCCTACAGCTTTACATGAGCATCTAGCACGTGCATGACCCATTGCCATTGATTAACATAAAGTAACCAATTCAGTCAATCCCATTGCTCAGCTAGGTTTGTTCTTTCAAATCTGTCTACTGTCTCATCTATACAGACAACTGACTGAGGGACATCCTGCACCAACTAAGAAATTTCTGGCTTAGGTGCACTGCGTGTGCACACATACATGGCTGTAATACCCAGCTACACTACTCTTAACAATTACATGACTAACTTGAATGTCATCCTCCAGTCACACCTATAACTTAAATTCATTGCTCTTGCCATGAGATAAATATAAATCTTAGCTTCCCTCTCTACAAATTTTTTGAACCCTTTGTCCTTAATTTCCACATTAATTCCCCAAATGTTTTAAGATGATTGTTATGAATTACTCTAATAGAAAAGGTCTAGCAAAACATTATTTCTGCATCTATTCCATTTCTCAGATTGAGGTCACCACGAAAAAAAGTCTCTGCTATCTCAATCAATAATGTAACAGAGTACTTACTCAAATGCTATAATCAGGGAAAGCTGTTTTTTGCATGAACATCACCTTTGTTAAAAATAGTTAATGAAAACCTTGTCACCAAAATTAAAAGTTCATGGAAGATCCCTCTGCATGGCATTGCAACTTTAGAGCCCTAGCAATTAGGAGATGGTAAACTGTCAGAAACCCTGCCTGAAAAACATTGCAGCTGAGCCAGCTTTTCACATTACATTGGTTCTTTGACTGTCTAGGAAATGTACTTCTCAGAAAAAGGCTCCATGTTTCTTATGTGCAAAATGTTGTTGTCTCCATGAACTTACTTTTATTTTTATGCACCACCATAATGTGTTTGAGTTTATTTTGAGCATGTCACCTGTGTTTGGGTGTTGGTGGTTTGGGGTGAGATTTTTGCACAGGAGGAGGTTAGGTAGGGCAGGTACTGTCTGTCACTGTGTGTTCATATAGTGCTTAGCAGAGGAAATAGAATTTCAGATGGTACCTCTAGATGCTGCTGTAATAAAAAACCCTATCATATCACATGTGCTATCCTTGTGCAATACAGTGATTTCCAATAAGCATCCCTCATCAGGCTAAGCTGAGAGTTTATATGTCAATAACAAATTAGTTATGTCAGTACAGAAAGAAAAGAACATTAAAGATATATATTGTTAATATTTTTGCTGAAGATTAGAGCTAAAAAACAAACCTGACAATCAGAAGCTATGATACATATTTACAGCTTTTTTTTAAACACAGAATTCAGAGACACTGTTATTGATAAATCCAGTACAGAAGTTCTTTCCATGTAATTTATTCAAAAACTGTAAAAATGCAAAACAAGCATGAGAGACTTCCATGAAAGCTGTAAAGAAATTTTTTCAAGACAAGAAAAACCTACCCCACAAGGCATGTAAACATAGTTATTTTGTTTATAGGTCAGTATGCCATTCTCAGAGGGAGTGAATTCTCCTCTTGGATTAGATGCTATGTCAAGGCAACAAATATTTGAAATTATCATCTTTCTGTAAGCAAAAGGCAATCAACAAAGTTAACTGTCAGGCTTTCAGTCTGGGTAACAGCCTCATTTTTCCAATTTTCAAGTCTCATGGACAACAAGCAGCTCAACATCACAGTGATATCTTATACATGAGGAAAATATCCCACATTTTCAGTTACAGAAGTTTTAACTCATAGCTGCTGTAACTGTCAGTGAGGCTTGTTGTTTAGAAAATAAACAAAAATAAATTAAAAGAAAAAAGTCAAAGTTTGACTGAGATAGAAGTAAGCTGGCAATATGTTTGCTCTGGAGACATACCTAACTGACAGAGAAATAATGCTTTGGATTTATTCCCTCAGCAGCTCTCTTTCTATTTAAATAGAGTTCAACAACCAGCATGACAATTGTACCATATAGCAAGATACCACCAGTTTCTCATGATATTTCACTCAAGACACATTTTAACATGATTTGAGCTGGCCTATGCATGAGACTGGGTTTCAGCCTTTCTTTCAGCTTCTCCTGAAAATCCAGAATCTCCTCAGTTTAAAAGTGCCAGCTGAAGCACTCCAGATTCATCTCTACATAAGCCCAAACTAGAGCCTCACCTTTTTAGAGAGAAATGGAATCAAACTGAAGAAAAACATCTTGAAAGAAACTCTTGATTGCAGCTCAGTCATAGAGGAAACCTATAAATGGAATCAATCAAGCTCCAACTGCTTTAGAAAAAAAACAGTAAAAAACCACCACAGAAAAAAAACCCTAAACCTAAGTCCAGATTTTTCTTTATTTTTATGGTTTCTGGCTTAGCCAATAGCAGGGCAAATCCCTCTGAAAGCAAAGTAATCAGAATACATGAAGAGACAGCAGAAGAGGGACTCAGATACCATCAGGTGAAATCCAATCAGAAACATATATTGTATGCAATCCTTACTTGGGGCATTTTCCCTTGTACTTTTTTGTGCTCTATTACTAGCCTCTTTTGTTTCCATGTGTAGAAATAAAGCTTAATAACAGTCTCCCCTTCTTTTGTCAATAATAGTGACTACATTCAGGGTATAGTCTAAACATGAAACACTCAAGATGGGTTAGTTTGGTTTAGTTCACTTAGTTTTTGACATGAGGAATGATGGTTATCAAAACAACTCTTGCTACTTTCAGTGGAATCAGACTGAAAGCAAGATTCTCTCAATGTTTCTATTTCATCCCCATTTTGTAGTCAAGAGGACAAGACGGTTCAGGCAGAGAAACTGCAGTTCAAATAAACAGCAGTGGCTGAATATTCTTCACAAAAGTAACCAGAAGTTCAAAAGCTTATCCTGCCATGCTCACTGAAATAATCCAGGCTTCTTTTCAGTGAAATTTGATGGGGAAAAAAGTGCACAAAAACACTTTTCCAAAGTTAGGCTTGTTTAAAAATTGACTTTATGAACATTATTGGTGTATGTAGAATGTCAGGATTCAGTTTATCCAAATTAGTCTACTTCTAATTGTCAATGAAATGATCTTTTCCATAAAAGCTTTATTGCCAATGAACATACAGATATATAATGCAAAAACCAGTCCTGTAGTGACTTCACTAGCAAAACTTTAACTGAGTCTCAGTGTATCTAGGGTAATTCATAGTGTTGACTTAGAATCTGGTCAGTATTGTTAGAATACAGCACAGATTTATGTTTCTGATTCAGACCAGACAAAACCTAAGAAATTGAATGAGTTTAAAAATTGGGTGATTTCTTCAATCAGTGGAGCAGCAATACCATACAGCTTAGGGTGTGGTCTGTAAATAAATGTTTTACGGTTTCAGTGGTGCTGCTAAACAAGTAATAAGGGTGAGCTCAGCACTATAAAAGTAGATTTCCCTATTGTCATCCTCTGTAGGTAATCCAGTGCAATCTCTGTAGACAGTATCTGCTGTTCAGTCTTGTTTCACTGCTGTGCAGAAACAAGTAGATCTTTATTCCTCAGTTTTTCTTCTTCCCTGTTATCTGGCTGGTGGGCAACATTAATTCAATTAAAACTACCTCAGAAAACTGAAAACACTGAAGAAGAAATTACATCTTAATTTATACCAGAACAAAGAGAGGGCCATTCTTTTGAACTTAAAATAACTGTATAAATATTGGTGCCTGTTTTAAGTACATTGAAATAATTCTAAAGATACACTCACTGTGGTTTTTTTTTAAAAATACGAATTATAATTTTGGAAATAAGTTTTGTTTTCTATGAAGCTGTTTAGAAAATTGACTATTTGGTTCTTTTTCCTCTCATCTTTTAAGCACTTTCAGTGTACCTAGATAAATCACTTCTTCTCTTCTATAATATGTTACTTCTTTCTGCTTTGAGTACTTGTATTAAATGAAACAGCATATGAGCATTTAGATATTAAGGACTGTTCCTCTAGGGAATTTATTTTGCAGTCACCAGGAGGTCTCCAGAACAGAACAGTATTCAAACTGGTACAGAGAATCAATCATCTTAAACTGTCTAGACCCATCATAATTGTACAATTCTCCAGAACAACAACTTGAATCTTCTCCTTTTTCATAGGATTCTCATTGCTCTCTCCTGGAAAATACCTCCACATAAATACACTATTTATCTTTATCCTGTCATAACTAGATCCTATAAGTAACTTTCAAGTCATGTTTATCTCTCTCCTGAAGTCCACCTAGACTGCAAAGGGTATGTAGGTAGAAGAAGAGAATAGAATCATCTAATATAACTATCCAGTCCTTATAAACATGCAACCTCTCAGTGGCTTCATCTATTTGCTCTCACCTCATATTTAACAACTTTCTACTCCACACCAGTCCTTAATTACTATAGAGTCCATACTGCAGATGAACTGTTCAGACAGACCAACCTAAATTAGCAATATAAAACACACAAATATAGTAGGATTACAATATCTGGAGTATGGTTGCTATAATTTTTCGCATGAAAGCTTCTAAACTTTTTACTCCCAAACTACAATGTATCATCCAAAACTCAGGACTGCAGGGTACACATTCTCTGGAGCCAGGAATGTTCTGAGAAGTTTATTGGGCTCCCAGAGCCCCAAACTGCTAATGGCAGTCACCAAACAAAACCCCAAAAAAGATTCCAGTCTGCTTCTCTTGCAATATTCTCAGCTGAGTCTCCTCAAAGAGAGGCAGAACAAACTAGGCTCTGGGAGCTCTCCTAATACTTCACCATGTGAACCAAGCCACTGCTGACCTTTAGTGCATGATGCATATAATAAACCTATCAGGGAAATGGGAAGAAATGCCCTATAAAGTTGCTTTCCTTTCTGTTCTGACTTTTGTGAAAGAAGAAATAAAAATCTAATATTTAAGAGCTTTAAAGCTCAGCAGTTTCACAGCAGGTATGTCTTCTCTAATAAGTTAGCTTCTTTCTTACTTACCCTCTTAAATGCTCCCCAGACAGCAACAACAGAAAAAAAAAAGACTTACTAATGAAGTCTGTCTGACATTTTCACTAGTGTTTCTAAGGCTATTTAGTAGTAATTGCTCATGCATGCTCTACAATTATCTCACAATTGTAGTGAGGTCTCAACACTTGTTTTAATGAAGTATCTTATTCCTCCTCTATGGAAACTGAAGTTATACACAAAGGGGATTAATGAAATGCCCACAGTTATAAAAGGCAGATTCAGAAACAAAAGTGAGATTCCTGATTTTAGGATTGGAAAAGCAGTTAGTATTTCTCAATACAATTTATCATTCTTAATTACAATAACCTAGATCATGAAGAACCTTTAAACAGAATTATGGCCTAAATATTGCAATTTTTTGTTCTAATGTATTCCCTTCCTTCCGGCTAATGATATCTCCTTTCAAAAAGGCTGTATTTCTTTATTATAAAAATATTTTTCAAAGCTTTCCTCAAACTTCTTTGTTTCAATTAGGGAAAAAATATGGTCGTTCAGTTTCCAGCATAGATTTAATGACACAAAGAAAAATGTGCCTAGAAATAATTACAGGAACAAGTCATAAATTAGCAGCCATGACAATTGTCAGGGCATGCTACAAAAACAAATACAGTTGCACAAGAAAATGTATGATTACACCAAGTGAGTGCTGTATTTTCAGCTAAATGTTTCTGCATCTATATACAGCAACAGTGAAATGAACCCAAAGTAATAAGTCACTGTCAGTGCTTTCACTCTGGATTTGTATATGGAAAGAGCTACCTACTTGTTTTTTCAAATCCACATGTCTGGAATTACACCCCTAAATTCACAGGTTTTATTTGCAGAGGTATTAAAGTCCTGCTAGTATCATTGACATTTATGTTAGCATGGTGAATAAAGCAGATTTTATAGGAATTAGGTAGCCACATATGGGAAATTCATCTCAGGGTATATGTTATTGGTAGCATTGGCAATTAAGTGTGAAACATTACAAAACTCTGACATTAGAACTATTCATTACAATATGGTGTTTAAGAGATGAAAATTATGAATAGAAAGTGGTCAGAAATAAACAAATACATAATTTTAAAATAATTCGTGAGCTCTTCATCCCTAGTATGGACCATTTTACACTCACTTAAAGGATGAATAAAGAGGATTCAACAGCTCCACTTTGGATAAGGATGTCTTCTGCTTTTACAGGGGGAGACTCTAAGGAACTGTCTTTTGTCCTTGCATGAAGACAGGGCCACAGCATGAAGGGACAGATTGTTCTGAGGCAGCATGGTGCCTTTGGGGTAGAGAGACTTTCATAATTAGTAAGAATAGATGAGGTGATTTAAAGATGTGAAGATTCTTCCATCTAGAATGTGCTGACCAGAAATAAGGGGTGGCACATCACTAAAAAATAGTTTTGCAGAAAGCCAACATGTAATCAGTTTGACAGTCGACCTTATTTGAGCATATTTCATGTGTTTTATTGCTCTTTGCACAAATCTTACAGAGAAAAGTTTTGCAAGAGGTCTAAAGAAACACTTGGAGAATGAGATGGTTGATTTCCCAAGCAGAAAGCTCAGTCACATCACTAGGGCAGGGAAGGAGGGCCTTCCATGTAACCTGTGAGTTTGAGGTGAGCAAATACAGCCACATATACCTGATATGTCAATGTCTGTTCTCTTAACCTATCTTCTTTATTGCTATCAGAAATACAGGACTTCCAGCAAGGTCAAACTCTTCTTAGATTTTCTCTGTTCAGGCTCTAATTCTACACTCACTTGCTGGTTTTTTGCAGGCTGCTCTCTTCTTTTTTTGCCCAGCTTAATATTGTCAGTACAGTCTCTATTGTTTGACTGAAATCAACTTCCTCTAAAACCTGTAATTTCCTTTTTCAAATATTTACAAACTCATTCGGTAAACATGATGTATTTTTCAGTTTAACATGATAATATCACATTCTAATTTAAACCTGAAGAGAGCTATAAACCCCATAAAGACATATTGCCATGTTATGAATTTTTAATAGTAACAATCTACAAAAATGGACTTCGGTATTGAACTATTTAAATGTATGTCCTCAACATGCAAGTAAATGCTAGATTTGATGTTCTATTTAGTGTTGTTTTACTTGGAAAAACATACACAAGACTTTTAGCTGACTAGCTCAGAGGTGTTATCTTCTTGCATTTTGCTGGCATATTTTTACCTTGGCCATCATTAAACATGTTGTCTCCTTTCTCACAGTATTGCTAGAACATAATTTCAGAAACACAGACATACACTTCCTGAGATACAGTTGAAACAGTACAAGCTAAGCAGAAATATATACAACAATATCTAAATATAAGCCATTAGCCTGGGAAGAAACACTCGGTTCCTTTGGAAGCACCAGGCTCCAACTCTGATGTGTGTGGGACTGCAAAAGTTTGGATCCTCCTTATTGTAACTCATGAGCTCAAGTTCACAAGTGCTAGGGCACCTGCATCTTTTAGCATCATGCAAGGGATCAGTGTCAGGGTTAAATAAGGCCTCAGTCAAGTAGTCTATTGATAATGTCACATGCCTCATCATCACTGTGCTCTCTTGTTTTGCAGTAACAGGTAATCAAATCAAAGTACTGGATCACACCAAAGGTTAATTTTATGCGGACACATTCTTAAAAGGCCATTATGCTGCCACTGGGCAAGTGTCATTAACACCAAGAGTAGTATTAAGTCAAAACCTCATCACAGACCAGGTCCTGCTGACAAGTGTCAAAAAACAGCTCTGGAACTTCAGAGCTTAAAGTCTAAATAAACAAACATCCACCTTTACTTTAAAGTAAATGAAACTGTTAGAAAGTGATTGTATATCAGAAGCAAGAAAGAACAGCACACCATAATGAGGGCAGGATGTATTACACTCTACATTGGCCCCAAGTAAGCACAGGTCACTGTTGGCTGTTGTCCTTTGCACATTGTCCCTGTTGATAAGAGCAGCTTGGAGTCAGAGATCACTAGAAAGAGGATAACTAGCAAAATTATGTTTATGGGAAATAAGTGACAGAAGTTAAGCTACAAACTTAGAAGTTTATAGTTACTTCTCATTGTTAGATTTGTGCTGTGTTTTGGTCAGAACACAAGTACTTTGGCTTTTCTGTACCCCAAATTCCTTGAAATTTGTGGGGAGCATTCATAGTTCTGCTTGCCTGAAACACCACAGTGCCTATCCTTGTGACTCAGCTTTTTGTTATCCATTCTGCAGCATATGAAGTCTGAACTTACTTGTTAGCTTGATGCTGGAGTTCTTGACTTGTGTATCCCTCTGAGCTGGACAGAATACTCACGGCTTCTCAGTATTTGTCTCTTACCCTACCAGGTGCTCTATGCCTTTTATAAAACAAATTTTTAAAAAAACCAAACAAAACCCAAACAAACAAAAAACCCACACACATGCAAAAAACCTCACCGAAACAAAAAACCCAAACCCAGCAACAAACCCAAAACAAAAAAAAAAACCCCACATCCAACCAACAACAAACAAACTAAAACACCCCCAAAAAGCCCCACACCTATCTCAACTAGGACAAGCATTTTAGTAGAAAGCCCTAACAATGGGCAACTTTCTTGTACTCAAAAACTACAAGAAACTTTTCTGAATTCAAGAAGGATGAATTTTATAAAAGCAAACAAAACAAAAAAAAACTGGTAAAGATTGCTGCTATTAATGGAACAAAATATTTTAAAATCTTTTGGAATACTAATTTCACTAAGTACCTTCTGAAAAAATGTCTTATTTTTTCTGTTCTGCTGTGTGTGAATATATAGAATACTATTTAAGACCTTTATTTTGTATCTCTCCTTAGCCAAAAACAAAGCAAAACAAAAAACAATGTTCCAATGCAGCTTCAGTTGAGTATACGTATAATTTAAGGACAAAGTGTGTAATTGTTCCTAATTACCTCCAGAGCATGTTTGATGAACCTGTGAAAATTAAGAAAAAAAACCCAAAACAAAATAACCAGACATTTGAGTGTGGAAGATAAATCACCAATTACATTAGCACTGCATTTTAGTGTTATCAAACAATAAAATACAGAAGGTTCAAGACTAGATCTTGTTATGTTTCCAAGCCCAAATTAGAATAAATCTAAAGATTTTCTTTTGGTACTGCTTAGTTTCTGTGGAGGAATTTGCTTTTCAATACAAGTTCTTTTTAATATTTGAGTTAAATAATGCAAAAGAAAGAAGACTTTAAAAATAAAAGAACAATACTGAACAACCAAAAGTCTGAATGAAAATGCTTTCAAACAGGATTTCTTTTTTCTTCTGATTCCTTCAGATCACTTTCAGTATTTCCTGAAAGGGACATTGCCAAGAGAAATTATTTGAAGAAACATGTTGATTTCTCCCAATTATTTTAATATAATGGAGAAGGAAGTTGGATGGCAAAACGTCTTTCTACAACAAAAGGGTTAGAATCCAACACAGATTGTCTGGAAATGGGTGTACTCAGTGCTTACTATGATCCTTTAAACAGCAATAGCATATTCAGTAAGCTGCTGTCCCTTGAATGCACTGACTTTCTCTCATATTGTTCAAAGACCACATGCAAAATGGTCTTTAATGAAAAACTGAAATTATACATTCAAAACACTGCGGAGCAGTGAAATACAGCTTTAGAACAGAACCAGATGAATATTGCATGAATACACTACTACTTAAAAAAGACATAGGCTATTACCAGTACTGAGACTAAGGTTTAGCTATAAGTTTATTACCTCAATGTATTTGGGAGAAAACACTGTGAGTTTTCCAGAATCCAGTTGGCATTACTGCTTGAAATTAGTCAATGGGTGTTCCCCTATAGCATCTAAGAACAATCTTAGGACCTACTTAGGATCACCAAGGCAATTGCACTCTCTGTGCACTTCACTGAGCTGGCAAATAACAAAAGCTCATTTCATATATCAGCAACATGTAGCACAAATCTTGAATTTTTCCAGCGACACTGAAATTGCATTTGGTCCTGCAGCTATTTTAAATCAAATCATTTATGAAGGAGAATTACTGGAAATTAAATCCAGCTACAACTCCAGGAACACCACAAAAATACATTTTATTAGGTTATCACAACCTAAAATTTGTTTGCTTCACTGCGGTCAGCATATTTGAAAAATACATAGGAGAGAAGAAACATAAAAGCCAATACTAACTATGTGAGAGATGTAGAGTAAGCTTATTCTACAGGCCTAAATGCACTTATATGGGGATATGATATGAGCAAAGACTCAGAGACAATACACCATATTTTATCAGTGCAAAAGTTGGTCTGAAAGAGAATGAAAAATATGCCAGCAAAAACTAGGTAGTTTACTGCATACTATTTTGAATACACAGTTCTGACAACACCTTTGAAGAAGCCACTCCATAAAGATACACATGCATCTTACACCGTCAGGTAAGAAGTCCTGATACTAATCATAGCACTGTTTACTGTTACAACTGACTTTTGACTAGATAGTATCTATAAATTGAACCCTTCAAACTTTAAATAATGGTAAAATGTTTGCAGAGATCAATGGAAGCAAGTATCACTGATAATCCTCTACCTTGTTTACAGATGAACTCCTGAAAGAAACACCTTTCCCACTAAATTCCACTACTGTTATGAAGCCATTTTCCTTCTCAGGCTGGTTAAATGATCATCGTGCTGAAATAAAGCAGAAGAAATCCTTGAGTATGTTTGGAGACAACTTTGAAACAGAGGTAGGGGTGTCCCATTTCTCTAAAAAGAGAGGGATACTTTTAAGGGTTGAGATAATAGGTGCCTTCTGATCAGACCAAGTGAATCCAGGCCTGAGAAGAATACACAGTCAGCAGCAAAAGTTACGCAACCCAACAGAAGAGCTCAGTCTTAGTCTTAGTCTGCCCTGCCCGTCAGAAGTAGCTGTCTTTGTCCACTGGTTTATCTGGTTTAGGACACTGGCTTCCTAGCACACATACTTCTATTCATGGAATCAACCTGGGCCTTATTTCCATTCATTTCCTTTTGGATTAAAACAGCTTGTTCACTCCATCCCCCTGCCTGCCCACCCTCCCCTCCACCCTTGCCCTTAATTGTGTTCAGTTTCACTACGTGTTTGAACAGCATTCTTGATGCCAAGTAAAATCTGAGTGTGTAAATAAATGGTTTTTTATCCCCCTTGATCTACGTAAAGTGGAAACAAGGAAAAATGGACAGTACCAGAAAGCCTGGGCTGCGCTAAAGCATTGCACTTCTCAGTTTAGTCCACCACAGTCTAGTTTGAGTGTAAATGAAGCTGTCACTATTTGATATCTTTGCTGTATGCACAATGTTTACAAAACATTCTTCCCCTCCATTACTTGGAGTCACACTCTGAAGAATCAAATACATTTGACAGCAAAGTGACAGAAAATGTGGGACTGTCAGGAAGAACACAGAAAAGGCAGATAATGAGAAAGATGAAGTCCAGTCTGCAGCTTTTTTAATGTTAATGGAAGAAACTTTTCTACTTCAACAAGCTCTTGACAGGGCCCAGAGTTCATGAGGAGGAAGTGCCTGTTCTAAGAACAGAAGCAGAAAGCATATAGATGCAAAGCTGAGAGTGGGAGGAGGCAGAAGGAATAGATAAGCGAGGATGCAGAGGAGCATAAGGAGTGGCAGGTGTGATCAGTTCCCTTTTTATCAGTAGGAATCAATATGAGAATACCAAACGTACTGTGAATTTTAATGTCTGTAAAAATAACGTCATCTTCTATGAATATTTTCATGTAAAAGTAGAATGTTTTAAATGCTGTTGAAAGATGAATATGGACACTTTGGTCACTGGGATGAATCAATTACTTTTCTTCCCTTTCTTTTCTTGTTAAAGGTTATAGCTTATGGACCAGGAACAACTGAGAAAAGTAAAAAGAATTCAGATATTTGGATATGGCAGCTGGTATGTAACAATTCACACTTGTTAGCTGATGAGTTGATATTTCAGCTCAGACTGAACACTAGTAAAACCTTCTAGCAACAGAAACTGGAATGATTACAGTCCTCATGGGAAGGATCATCAACAGACACCACCCATCAGCTTTAAATTGTAATGAAAAATAATTGTAAAGCACTGCCACCATAAAAATATCCTCTTTTTCCTCATCTTGTATGTTTACAACAGAGATACTGGCATCCATCCTTGCTGGGGTTTTTTGTACACCCTACCTAGGGTATATCCTGTAAATATATCAAATGCCTCCAAGTGATTAAACATTGCCTGTTAGTTCTGCCTTGAAGCATTGTCCTCATACTGACTTCAAACTGGAATCAAGTAAAATAAGCTAATAAAAAAGTCTGAGGACTTGTTTATACTAAATCACAGTGGTAGGTGATCTTCATGCCCTTCATTCAACTGGCTTCTAGAAGACATTTGCACCTCAATGGAAAAAGCAAAGGAAAGCTAGTTTTTGCTTACATAGGTCAGGTGAGCTTAGGAGGCAGATATTTCTATCAGTTCCTGTTCTGCTGAAATTCACAGGGACTATCAAATACTAATTAAGACATAGTAATCTTGAAAGACATTTGTTTACAGTGCAGCTTACAACACACTATGCAATCAAGACCTTGTGGCTGGAGAGAACCCTGGTTCCTCTGCTTGACAAGATGAGTCCATTCTAGTGTGCATGGACTCCTATTAGAAATTTTGGTCAGCTCCCTACTAACTTGTGAGCTTCTTTTCAAGACTTAGAAAGACATCAGGAAAAGTAGAAGAGGAGCTTGAATTGCTTCAGATGATTTTCTCTGCAATTACTGGCACTGTACCAACTTGCAGATTTGTAACAGTGTACCTCAAGAGTCAGGCAATGGGTTGCTGCTTTATGATAGGGAACAATGAACCATGAAGCATGTTTTTATTGATACTAATAGTGCTGGACAGGGAAAGTCAACTGCATATTGAGCTAGGCCTCATGAGACAGAGCAAGTTTGAAGTGCTCTTTCAGTGGGAAAAATTTCCATGCTTACATGCAGCATTTTCTTTCTGCTGGTGACAGTACATGGAAAATTAAAAGCTGATTACTTGTTCTTTCCCTTCAGGAGGGCACATCGACTGTTACCATGGATGGTAAAACCCTGACTCTATCTGCTGGTGACAGCCTGCTTGTCCGTGCCCAATCAATGTGAGTAGAGATGATCAGTGATTCAGTGCATCATTTCCCAGCTCCCAGCCACATAAATTCTGTGTATTTGATCCACAGCAGGCTGGGCATCACTGGTGCAGAAACACAGCATCTGTGAATTCAGGATTTGCAATAGCCTCCTCCTTTATTCCTCAGGGCAAAAGTGTCTTCAGGAGGAAACAAAGCCAGACACTCATTCTAGTTCATCTCTTATGTTTAAAAGCTGGGGAATTTTTTTTTTTAAAAAAAAAGAAGCACTACCTAGAAAAGCAGCGTGCAAGAGACTATACAGAAAGATAGATGGCATGAATTGGCACTCATATCAGATCCTCTAGCATCAAACCAGACACAGCCAACATGAATGCAAGAGAATTTGGGGTTCAGGCTGAGAACATTCCTGAAATTGGATGCATATGGCTGTTTCACAATCATAACACATGTGATATGCATAAAGGAAAAAGACAGTGTAAATAGTTTCCAGAAAGAATGGAAAGGAAGATGCAGAGAGTGGCAGAAACTGATAAAGTGCCCACCAAGAAAGTGATGAAGAATGACATATACTCACTGCAGCAGATCATAGGCAGAAACTGATAAAGTGCCCACCAAGAAGGTGATGAAGAATGACATATACTCATTGCAGCAGATCATAGACACATGATAAAAATAGCCTCCTTTCCTACAGGAAAAAAATTCTAATAAGTAGTAATGCTGACTTCTGCACCTTTTGTACAGCCCTGAAAATATTCATGAAAGAGCTGAAACTATCCAGCTGTGCACAGAACTGTTGTCTGCACCTGTGATTCCAACATGTAGCCACCTCTTCCCTTCACCATTACTTCCATTACTCCTGTAAAATCACTTAAATTAATTCCCAGTCCTGCAGTCCATCAATGAGTATGTTTTCAAAGTCATGGCATGATGCACATGCACAGTTCCTACTGCTTGAAGACATTTGTCAGACCTGTACAGCAGACAAATTTTATTGTATGCATCACTGTAGCACAGTGATTGATCTCTGCCTATCTCTGTAACTGACACAGATTCGGCTGATACAAAATTGATGACCAGAAGTAAAAAAATCTGTTGAATTTGTAGGTACTTATCCATACAATAACATTGGTACTGAGATGATTCTGTTCCAGTCTTCACGTCCCTGAGATCACAGTAGATGCCTTCCCCTTTAGTTAATCTGTAAATATGTATGCATTCTTCCTCACCATGTCGTGATGTTTGGCATATATTAGCAATAGTGAAGAGTATGTCCCAGAAATACCACAGGATATACCAATATTAAGGACACCAAATGTGATAAGAACAGAACCTGTTTGTTTTCCCCTCTCTTTCAGTAGCATCAATGTTTTAGTTGTTGGTTTGAGTGTGTGGATCCCCTCCATATGCATTGGATTATCTCTCTTTCCATTTTTCTAGGTACACCTGGAAAAGAACAGAAGAATGCATTGCGCTCTGCATTGCTCAGGATCCAAAACGCAAACAGCCTTATACCTAGTTCCTGTCAATTGACTTTGACAATAACATCCTAACCTATTTGTCTTATCTTAATGATCTTTTAATCAGAATGCCTGAAAATTCGAATAGTCTAACACAGTGATTACACCAAATTAGAGTGGAGTCACGTGCTGTGCCCAGTTAAAATATTTTCCCAAGTAGTTAAAGTTTTAGCAAAATCTACAATCAGTTTGTTGGGGTTTTTTTTAAAAACTACTGTTGTTTGATTTTATCTGAAAGGGAATGAAAACAGGATTGCTTATGTAATAATGTATATGATACTATCTAGAAGTTGGAGGCTTTTCAAATGCAAGCCTTTGCCACAAGATTTAGAAAAGGAGATGGGACAGACACTGTTATAGCTTATAGCTACTTACCTAACAGTCTTCATTTCTTTGTGTCCCTTTTGTCATTTGTAATAAATTAGGTACGATATTAGTTTCCTAGTCCACAGTAGGGGAGCTTTAACTGGCACGTGTTCTTCTAAGATCTCTGGCTAAAAGTTTTTTGGTTTTTCAAAGGCCCTATCTGCTGCACTGCTTGAAGTGCTCAGTGCTTTGTGAAAGAGAAGAAGGAGCATTAGTAAAGGGAAAAGCAGTACCTGCAACAATATCAGGCATTACTTAGACCATCACTGTACTTGCTTCAGGTAGAACTTATTACAAGTTTAACAAATCCAGCAGTGCAGTGTCAGTCACAGTTATCAGCAATACACCACACATGCCATGCTGAATGCTGTCTGTGCACTACCCTATAGAGAAAAGAGCACTTCAATAGGACTAACACAGGAGCATATGAGTCATGGGTGTTCCTTTGCAGCAGCAATCTCAAGTCAAACTAGCCCTAAGAAGTGTATTGGGGAATAAGAGAGCAGAAAAAAAATTATAAGCTGTTTCTATTAACTGCTGCTTCTTCCTGAACAATGAGGTTTCTTGCAGAAACTATCTTTTCCTGCTTTTATTCAAGGCGCTCTCCACAGGGGTTTTTGTTTGGTGTGGGTTTGAGTTTTGGTTTTTTTCAGTTGTCCTTCACATTAATAGCATCAGAAAATAAGTTGCTAAAATATCTGCAGGTATTATCAATTGCATATTCGAGAAAGCAGAAGTTACCATTTCTTGATATTTTTTTTTAAAATTCTAATTAAGTTCAGAAAAATATTTATTTAATCTATCACCTATAAAATACATTAAACTGAGATGTCATATGTGTTTTACTCAAGTGTTCATTCTTCTGATGAGGGACTCAGATGTCTTGGATTTAATCTATAACTTATATTTGACATCGATATCTTTTCTAGCAAAGTATACAGCAGAAGTTTGCTACATCCTCTAATAAGAGGGTACCTAATTTGAGAAACTGAACCTAGTCCTTAAGGCTGTTATAGCTGTGAGCTATCACACACAAAAAGGAGCTAAAACATTCCCTTTGAACAAGGAAGTAATTTTTCTGATTACCATTGGCATTGATGTGTCTGTAGGATTGACTGCTCCACTAGTGAACATCCATGGTTGAGAGATCTAGGGTACTAAAGTGTTATATTTTTAGTCCATCCCTTAGAGAATAACCACAGAAGTATTTTCACACGCCACACTGAATAAGTGAGTAAAACACAGCAGCACCTAGAACAACATCCAGGTAATCAACAGCTCTTCATCCACCAAGAGGCACTGAGCACTGAAACTTGAAGAATAAAACTTAAGGCATCTCCAGATTAGATATCTCCCATGATATAAAATTAAGGCTCTATTGAAACTATATTTGTGATTAAATCTTTTTAGAACAACTTGTGCTTGAACAGCTAAATTGTATTCAAGCCCCATACTAGGTGTCTCAAATCATAGCAAGAACTAGACCAGGAGCATTAAGCCAGAGCTCCATCATCCAGAGTTTTGCCATGGCTTGCAGTTAGAAACCAGGACTGAAATCAGTTAACTTCTATTGAGGAGCTGCATCCATCTAAAACCTAATGCACTCTACTGGCAGTATGCTTGTTCATGCATGTCCATGAAACACACCTGCACAAACCCATGTCCTACAGAATCAGAGAGTCATTTAGATTGAAAAAGACCTCCAAGATCTTCAAGTCAAACCTTTGGCCAAACACCACCCTGTCAACTAGACCATGGCATGAAGTGCCGTGTCCAGCCATTTCTTGAACACCTCCAGGGGTACTGACTCCACCACCTCCCTGGGCAGTCCATTCCAATGCTTAACAAACCTTTCTGTAAAGAAATTCTACCAGATGTCCAGCCTGAACCTCCCCTGGCATAGCTTGGCCTCTCATCCAGTCATGAGTTGCCTGGGAGAAGAGGCCAATTCCTACATCACTGCAACCTCATTTCAGGTAGTTGTAGAGAGCAATAAGGTCTCACCAAAGCCTCCTTTTCTCCTGGTTAAATAACCTCAGCTGCTCCTCATGTGCTTTATGTATGACACATTTCATATGGTCTACACATATACATGACTTTTTCTTTACAGCTCTTCCTATACAAGATGCACCTGCACCCTGGTTAGGATACTCACTTTGTCTGAATCTTACAGATATTGTGGCATTTCATACTTGATAAACTTACTACATTTTGGCAGGATTGTGCTAACTTCACCAGCACAGTATTGCATGAACAGTTCATCTGCTCCTCAAGGTTTTTCTAAGCCTCAAAAACAAAGCCTTTATACAAATACCTATTTTAAGTAGTATTACAATGAAGTCTACATGGATACAAAGCCATACCTGCACCATACTTAATTTATGAATTATTACCTTTAAGCACATGCAGAATTGTCCAGAATAACAAGCTTCACCTGACTTGAAAGCTTAGAAATGTACACAAAGGAGTTTGAGTCTACCTACAAGCATTCACAGAGTTATGCCAAGGCTGAATCACACCTATCCAGGAAGTCAGCAGTTTCCCCTTCACTTCATATGGGAAAAGGTGATGCAGCCTAATCCTGCCAGTTGTTGATTAAAGCATCAAGAGATGCTGTGGTTATTCAGTGCGTTTAAAATGCTTAAACCCCCTAAGAAAGCTAGTACATTTTGCAAAGAGAAAGCTAAACCACTCCTTTTTAGCTATGGATATATTTTGATTTCTATTGTTATAGCACTTACATAAAGAATGATATAAGCATTATTATAGTACTTCAGACTGAGCAAGTAACTTACAGCTTACAGTCAGTCTTTCAGTTCATGTAAATTAGCAATATAGATCAAAAATACTTCAAGTAACTAATGTCTCCTATTGTCACTAGGCTAGACAGGCTTGACTTGATAGGGCACTTATGTTCTTATTTTGAGTTGCACTGACTTACATGAATTATGGAAATAAATTGGTAGTGTCTCACTGTATTCCTCCTTATTATGGTCTCATATCAACACCTAACAAAAATAAGTTGATTAGCAAAGTTACATTATACATCAGCATCTGTTCAAAACTACTATCGCTTGAAGTAACTTAAAAATTAAATCGTCCTCATACAGTAACTACAGCTTCAGTCTTCACCAGCCTTTTCTATGATCTTGAGATACAACCTACAAAAAGTCATTTCATGCAAAGCACATGTGTTTATGGTTAAGACAATAACATGAGAAAACAGTAGCCTCACAGAGCATGTAGTAAACATATCAGAGATAACAGCAGAGCTCAAGATTGCCCAATTAAAAAACAGGAAACCAAAACCAAAACAGAACAGTGAAGACAAGATAATGATCAAATGCTAATTACCCTTCGGCTTGCAATGCATAAATTGACAGTTTGCAAAAGTCAAGAGAGGAACTCTTCTTTCTCCACGCTTGCTTTATTTTTCCATCTTGTTTGTTTGAAGTAACAAATCCTCCCAGAGGCAGAACACTAGAGAAAGTGGATCAGTAAACTGGTAAAGTCAGGTGTGTTATAGTAAACATTTTCCTTAAACCCACACAGCATTTACTCACACCTGTAAACCAGACTTATCTTATTGCACAAAGATAAATACTTTCATTCTGCTAAAAACATTCATTGTAGTGATTTCAGCTCTCCAGTCACATCTAATAGAACAGATGCAGAGAAAACAATCCTCCCACCATTAGTGCGTAAGTAAAAGAAGAAGAATTGCTTAAGCTATTTGACAAATTCCTACAAAACCAGCTTGTGTTCATACTGAAGACATTTCAGGGCTTTGGGGTTTCTATTTATTTTATTTTCAGCTAGTAATACAGAGTGCACTTGAATGAACACTTCAGACTCATGAAGGTCATCACCTCCTGATCTGTTCCTGATTGAATACAAGTACTGGTAGAACTCCAGTATCAAAGTATGCAGAATAACAGCTCATTGGACCCAAAGTAAAATTGTTGCTTTTAAAGTAATAATGAAAAAAATAAACTTAATATGTGCTCTGCAGCTCAAATACCTGACCCACACATCCTAGCACTATCTGGTACAGAAAGATCTTTTGTTGGATCCAGTCAGTAATACTTTCAGTGATTGTCCAGAAAGTATGGAATTGCATAAAAACTATCCATTTTTGCATCACTGAAACTTTGATTGAAGCTTGAAAGTTAGGGTAATACATGCACACACACGAAGTCAGACAGTTGGTGTTCAGCAAAATTCCAAAAACAAGCCCTGAAATTGTGAAGTCATTGGAGAAATCAGCCCTAATGCACACACAAGATTCCCTTCTGCAGGGAGCTCCTCTGTTTGAGGTCTACAAACCACAGAACAATTCTTTCTAAACTAATGTTGCTCTAGGTTAAGTATATCACCAAGATCTTTGGTCGGCTAATTCATTATAAATTGCATCAGCATCACATACAGAAAGATCTGAACATTGTTTTATATTTTTAGAGTTGCTAAATAGGCTCATGTACATGGCCATAACACTGCCAAATAGAAAATTATGTCTCTTGTTTTGGAGATAAATTACACTGAAGTTGGAGCAAAATTATTTGCATTTTAAAAGCACTTCATTATATAAGATTGTAAGTAGCAGAGAAAGATGTCGTGACAAAGTAAGCTAAGCATAAGCACATTTGGAGCTTCAGTGAGGAATGTGGGTACATCTTTATTATGTTGGAGAAAAATGTACAGCACTGCAGAAGTCCTAACTACAGCAAAAATATTATTTAAGCATGTTTTAATTTTTTTTCCCCTTGGAGGAAACTAGCTTGCTTAGAAGTCAATACTAAAGCACATAGGTGATGAAGTTTGTACTTGACCCATAGCAGACAAACTTTTCTATAAGTTGTCCAGAAGTTTAAACAGTACACTTTGTGGCTTGAAAATAAATTTTACAGTCCAATTGTCTAAAGCAACTAAACACATGCAGTGTGTGGAACTGAAGCCTGAAAGCTTTAGCATGCAATTTCCAAATACTACTGGGGTTTTATACTGAAATACAGTCATTGGGCCTTACTTAGCTTTTTGATATCTCTCTTCCTCCAAAAAGACCCCAGTGCAGCATCTGGATTCCATGGAGAAGGGAGATTTGGGCCCTTCCAAATAGACTCCACAATGACCTCTGGGCTCAGTGGAGAGCTGCACACAAAACTGTTCACAGCTGAACCAAAAGGAAATGCCTGGAGGGAGGGTCATTTATATGCCACCCTGCCACATGCTGTGCCCTCAGGGTGCTCAGAGAGCCACCTCCACTGAGAAGCCACAGGGCCCTATACATTTTCCAAGAGCCAAGCAAAGCTCAGTCTCTCCATGCAAATCACAGCTAAAGACCTATAACTTCATTATACCCAGCAGTCCCAGGAAAAGCACACTTTCACAAGCAGCAGAAGCCCCAGGAACAGCTCCCATCTCTGCACAGGAGAAGGAAGTCAAACTCAAATCTTTGCTGCCCTGCAGAAACATCCTAGTCGCAGCATCTTGCTGTTGAAGGCATTTCCACCCCGCCTTGGTACAGCTCAACTGAGCTAGCAGGAAGCACCACACTGTTGCTAATGAGCCAGAGGATAATTTCTACTCCCCAAAGACAGCTACGGCTAATGTTACTCTACAAAATAGAAGCAAGTACTGGCAGAAAGCATCTATCATTACAAAGCCACTGTTCCAGTGGCAATTATTTGCCTGAATGCATTTCTGACCTCAGCTGTCTGTAGCATCTTGGCATGTATTACAAAAAGAAGGTGAACACCACATTTTGACGAGGGAAAAAATCATTACCAGACTGTCAAGCCACACATAGATCAGCTTTGTTTATGACAACCTGAGAAAAATATTAACAGTTACCAGTTGTTTCCTGATAGTGGTGACTAACTACCCACATGGTTCAAACATCGTATGCTTTATTATTGAGTGGCAAATAAACATTCAATGGGCAAGTCTGCTAATCAGACAATAGTTTGTTATTCTGTTCAAGAGGAAAGCACAAATAGTGAATGAAACCAAGTAAAAGCTTCACAGAATAACAAGAATTCATTTAATTATTTATGTACCAAAACCTACTAGATTAGCTTACTTTTAAACCGAGATAGAAAACTGTGTTCAAGCCCTGGAACCAGATTGCCTTATGCCATCAGACTTGGAGTTTAAAATGAAAATTAACCAACTCTGGCTTCTGTTTCCAAAATGGATGGCAATGTTCAGCAGTCGAAAGCTATTTCTTCCATCTTTTGGATGTAAGCTAGGCAATTTGCACCCAATTCTTCACTGACAGTAATGTGTCACTACTTACATCTTTGCCATTTTAGATGCAGCTGCTCTATTTTATGCCAGTTTGTTAGCAGAATCAGGCTGCCACACTACAACAATGCAAATGTTGCTTTGCTGTGGACTGCATTCTCCCATATACCACTGCATAGTTGTATAATTTAGACTGCATATATACACACAGTCACACACATATCTATGCCTTCTGAGTAATTTCATGCATTAATTAGTTGTATCTTGCCCATACTGGTGAAATTTGTGCCAAGCGTACCGTGTGTTCTTGGAGGTTTGTAACACGACTAGCCCATTATTGGCAGTCAAAGGGAGAGATACTAAAGGTCATCTTTGTTTATATCAGACACAGGATGTTTCAGAAGCTTTTATGGAGCAGCTACATCTGTGCTATCTGTTGTTTGGATCCACTCCATACATGCTGCTGAAGGACAGAAAAAGCAGATGATACATGAGGGAAGCACTAGCCTGGGCTTCATTGGAAGCCAGCTACACTAAATGCTCCTCCTAATCCAGCCTTTTCGCAGCATCCCAGGCAGTGGGGCCGTGCAGCTCACAGACATCCCTCATGGAGGGCCAAACGCTGTTCTTTATTATCAGTTTTAATCTAATAGAAAGGTTTAATGGCATTTATTTCCTCTATAGCAAAATTAACTCTACTTGCAAAGCTTCCTCCCCCTCAGAGGGAAATAAGATGTAGACTCAGAAGCCCAAATCCGCAATGATATTTAAGTGCCTGAGGAACTGTGCCAGAGTGTCTGGCAGGGGAAGCTAAACAGACTCAATTTTAAAAGGGAACATAGTGAATGGAGAGACAGACTGAAAGCTCAGGAGAACGAAGTACTCCTTTTCTCTGCTATGGGGGGAGCTGTTAAGTGGCAAAGCAAGCTTATTTTCCATTCTTGCTCATCTGTGTGCTTTAACCCACCATGTGTATCATCTCCACTCGTATTTGAGACTGGCCTTTGCTGCAGCTGGCACCGAACTGGTCACAGATGCTACTTCCACGACATCAACATCAGGATGTTGGGAGCTCGACAGAGATAAATACAGTTTGTATGATCACATAAAACAGTCATCTTCGAGTTCCTTGTCCTGCAGGACTAATAGAAATATTCTTTGTGAAAAGTACTAATATTCCTCTTGCTTATAAAGAAGGCCTATTGAAACAGTAGAAAATATTTTTTAAAAGCTGTATTACTGATTATTTTATGCAGCCTGTGCATTTTGTCATTAAGCTCCTATTTTCCATTTTTATTTCTTAACATTTTGCAGCAAATCCAATTTATTAATTTCCTTATATGTCTATATTGGGACAAATGCTGTTCTTGGCAGTATTTGTGTAAATATGTACCTAATAGAATTACCCCGATCTCACAGCACTGCAACAGAGGACAATTTGCCTCCCTGTCTACCTACATAGCCATTGGAGCTAAAGCCTAAGATGATGGAACTGCATCAGTGCATGAAGGTTGCTTAGCCCAAGGTGCACTCCAATATGACCCTTCTAATCTGCTAGTTATAATGTGGCACTAATAATTATTCAAGATAATAGAACAAAACTTTTGGCGCTTTAAGCACCCTTATTACAGCTGAATTAGCTTTTAAAGAAATGTTAAAAACCCATTAATTATTAGGCACATTCTGTTGAAAAGGAACAGCTACCAGATGTTGATATTAACATCTTTCATGTTGATGTTAACATCTGGATACACAGAGAAGATAGCAATGGAAAGCCATGAGAACATTTCAAAAAATAAACAAAAAAAAGTCACTTAACTAACTTCTTTTCCATTTCATTATTTCAGAATTCAAGTAAAAATTAAGTGTAGTCTAAAGCAGACCCTAAAATCATCCTGTTAATCATCTAAAGAACTCCCATCAAACACACAAGAGTTATTCTTTAAAACTGAAAGATCGTATATATTTTCTTTTTTTTAGATTTGACCCTGCTCTAGCAAAAATTACACCTGCTCAGAGCAGACTCAAGAGTAGAACACTGAAAAGCATTCAAATGCCAGTAATGTCTCCCATATTTGTATTCTTAAAAGCCTTATATACTATATATATAGTTGGATTTTTTAAAGGAAAAAGCTTCATTTCAAAATATTTTAGGGAACCAGGAGCTAAAAAGAGGTTTCTTCAATTCACTGTACTGCTTTTTTCAAATAAATGCACACTTAAAATCTGACATTGATTTATCTGATTTGAAGTGAGGTTAGGAAAAATATGCTAGAACAAGCAAGTATCAGTTCTTTTGCCTGTGCTTTACAGGCATGTAAAACCCTTTTCACTCTAGTTTCTGATGTGTTTAGGGAAATAATAGACATAATTTATCTGCCATAAGGTGTTCAGTGAAGAGGTTCATGCTGTGAGGATTTCCATGGCAACTACTGAAAATGACATAAGTGTTCATTTTTGAAATTGAAAGCCCAGGGACACGATTAGCTATAGTAATAATACCACATAAACCACCTAAACAGAGATCTTTTGTTCAGGGCCAAGTGAAATAACTTCTCTTTTCCGCTATGGGAACCAGCTTTTCTCAATTAAACCAAAACAAAGCAAACACGTTTTCTATCAATTTTTGTACCAGAAACAGTAATGCATTTACATATGCACACCTAGCTGAAGTAATTACTTCCTTAAATTACCTAGTATGCAGTTCATCAGGTAGTCCGTGGAAAGTGTACATGAAGATTATTCCGGGGTCAACCCAAAGAGACACAAAAATAGATTTTGTAGAACATTTCCAAGTCTATTGAAATTCACTTGCAAAAAAATTCCAAAGAGATTATAAGTACTCAATGTTCATTAAAATATCTTAAAAGTAAGTACTCACCCATATATCAACGCTGCTACAACCAACTGAAGTTTTAGCATGATGTAGCAGTAAAAAGGAGAACTTCAAATTAATAAGCATTGCTCTAGAAACTAAGAAGAAATAAAAACAACCTGATACCTACCTTAGCAAACATAAAGCTGGAGTAGCCAGATACTTTATACCTGTTTCCCTTCCCTCCAAGTGAGGTCTTGATCTTACCAAGCACAAGTCAGGGGCAGGAATTAAGTGCCTACATCCAATCCTAACCTGCAGACCAATTAGAGATTACAACTAGCCAGCACAGATTTAGCCAGATGGTTAATTTATAATAGGATGGGGCTAATAGGGAACAAGTCCTAAAACCACTTGGCCCCAACTAGCTCATCATCATTGCTTGATCCATCTGAATGTATATATGTGTCAGAGCCAATGGCTGATGCCTTTACTCAACAGTTAAGGTCATAATTTGAAAGCTTTCCTTCTGCAATACAGTGTAGTTGGCATAGATCATTAAAGCCAGCTTGAAAAATAGAGTTTATGTAATTATCTGAAAGAGAATTTTATATCAAGTAAAACTCCACAGAATGCCTAGTTTTTGTATGCTCTTTAATTCTCACATCTATTTCAGACCTCTATTAAAACTGCATAACATTAATCTATTCAGGAAAGCTTAATAGTCTCCTCTTGGAAGTTTTGTCCATTAAGTTGATATTACTGTCACTTTGTGGAGGGCCTGGACAGATGTCCTTTTTTTTTTCTCTTTAGGAGTTATTATTCAGAGCTATGCTCTCAGAGGCAGGTTTTTACAGTAAAAGTGCCTGGAAATAAATGTCCTCTGTGATACAGCATCTTGTCTTCTTATCTTCTGACTGGCCAAACAGTGACAAACTGTATTGCTCATTTTAAAGGACATTTAAGGACTCATTCATGAAAGACATAATAATGGTGGACAAATGTATTAAGGAAGAGCAACGAGTCAGACTGTCAGCAGCTACATTAGCTGAAAGAAGCCACATTCAGCCAGGCTCCACATGAACTCCCTTTAAAATTCTACTCTGCCTAATTTTTAGCACTGAAAAAAGCTTTACCTTTTACTCTCTTCGGAAGAAGGAATTTGGCAAGGTTTAAAAGGACTTAAACCTTAAACTAAACTGTCCCAGGACTACAGTGAAAGGCAGCAAAGCTTTTGCTATGGGTGCCCTTCAAATGGGATGAAGGAAAAGATGAGCTGAGCAAGAGAAGAACAGAAGGAGAGTTGATGCACAAATTCCTATTTACCTGCTGACCAACTCCATTGGCAGAGCTGAATGGGGAGGGGATATTTTTTCTCACTGTCCCCTGCAAATAATGTCACTGCCTCTCAACCTGGGCATATTTTCTTTATTTGTTCCCACTGAATTCATTAAGTGCTTTTCCTGACACAGGGATGAAAAGATTGAGTTTCTGAAGATGCTGTGTGTAGGCTTTTTACTGCATTTACTACCATGTACAGCTACAAAGCATGTGGATAAGACAGTGTGGTCCTGCGTGGCTTGGATAGACCATGCTACTGCTAGCTACATGCTCACAGTTTTTCTTAGGATTCCCTGTTCTCTGGGAGAAATCTAACCCTCCCTCTGCTTAGGGTTGTGCTGGAGTCCAGGATGGAAAATAAAAGCTGCACAGAAGACAAATCCTTCTATAGTTGAGCCATCAATAAAGCAAATACTCTATGATGTAAGGCTCTCATGCTCAGCAAGGCACTGTAAAAACTTCGATTGTGAAAATCTGTTTCCTTGAGGCTTGTAGACTAAATAACACCCTAGAGAAAGGGAACTACACAACAAGCAGAGAAAAGCATCTGACAAGAACCTCATTAGCCCTCCATTGCCTTCACCCACAACATATGTTTGTCTCTTCTCAGAGCTGGCATTTCCGTAGGTCTGTGTGCCCAGCAGCGAGAAACAAAGGCTGCATAGGCCTCTGAGTTAAACAGTTACAGTGTTAAAACTTGGCTTGTCTAATCACTCTATGGTGTGAAAATTCAGGTGTCTGACTGAGAAAGACATCTCGAACAGAACAGTGATGACTAAGAGAAAGATTCCTGCCACTTTAATTGCTTTTGTACCAAAACATTACCTCTTGATGTGTGAACATCAAATTAGCAATATTCTCAGGGTAAGCAGTAATATAGCAATCAAGCAATTGCTTCCAGCTATATAGCAACAACTATGTACTCTCCTGTCCTAATACATTTTCCTCAGTATTTGTCACACTGCACATTTAGTATACTTAAAACTCTCCCTATGCTTTAAATTTTATTAAATTCCAATTACCTTAGCACTTTGTACTAACTTCGTTACTTTGAAGTTTATCAAGACTCCTGTTTCCACTTCATAGTGAACTGTATGCCATAGCTGGTGGCAGCAACAGGGGAAGTCACTGAGCCAAAATGTTCCTTCAAGACCTGTGTTTATACAGGGATGGCTCTCTCACACATCACATTAGAATCTGGTGCAGGGAAATTGAAATCCAGCATTATCCAAACCAGTTTCAAAATAATCCTAATAATTCTTAGCATTAAAAAATGATTTTTAGATAAACCAACTTTTTAACCCATATTTCTAATTAAATCAGATCAGTTTCTGCAATATTACTGTCCTGTCACCACCTCACACCTTAATATCCTTCATAAACTGAGTATGCACTTTATCAGCAGTTTAGACATTGTCTGGGGATCTTAATTCCCACTGCAAAAAGGAAACTGCTCATACTTTGGAACTGTGAGCGTGGCACAAGTTCATTCAGTAAATTGTCTTGGATTGCCCTGCGATTCACGATGAATCTCTGTTGCTGAACAGACAAGTGCTGGAATTGAGAGCAGTTCCCAGTCTCCTCCCACAGTTCTGTTCTCAGGTGTTCCAGCTAGTGCCTGTCAAAATTAGAGTGTACTTTGGGGATGGAGCACTTCCTGCAGAATGAATGGAGTTACAGGCTTGTCTCCCTCTAGCCTTTGCAATCCTCTGGCACTGCCTCACCATGGTTTACATTCTCCATCACTCCTGGCATACCTTCACACCAGATCCCAGACCACAAAACATTTGGTATGAGCTCAGGTCCTCTGTGTACTCTCAGTAAACACACTGTCTTTCAGAACTTCCCATTTAGGCTATCTTGTATTCATTTCAAAACAAGCTTGCAATATTATCCACAGCTCTTTTATACTTCCCCCAGAACCACAGGTTTATCCTCTTCCTGTGACGTATAAATTTATCTGACTATGCAAATATGCAAAGCAATGTTTGAGTGGATATCTACAATAAAAATGTTTCAGTGAACACTAGAGATGTGTTGT
This sequence comes from Acanthisitta chloris, assembly GCF_000695815.1. Taxonomy (NCBI): domain Eukaryota; kingdom Metazoa; phylum Chordata; class Aves; order Passeriformes; family Acanthisittidae; genus Acanthisitta; species Acanthisitta chloris. The sequence goes on along the minus strand of NW_008664481.1, from coordinate 24,247 downwards.
TCCCTGTTCTCTGAGTTCAGTCAGCAAAACCTCCTCGATGGATGTCAACAGTCAGTCATAATTTTCATCTGTATAAATAGGAGCAGGATCTGACAACCATACAAATTACATCTGTTCCATTGCAATTGTCTCTAATTCAATCTCCAAAACATTCATCAAGTTTATCTGACATGATTTTTCATCCATCATCAGCTCATGATGTTTATTGCTCCTTGGTCTGTTACCATTATACACTAGATTTTTATTTTCCTTAATATTTATGCCTTTACTTTAAGAGAGAGTGAGTTAGATTTATTGGATAATGTTTTTAGTGATCAGGGCCACATTACCTTCTCTTTAATCATTCTGTGCATATCATCTGTTTCCTATATGGCTCTCTGTGGTCTGGTTGGTCTTTGTGCTGCTAACCTAATATGGCATGTTTAGTTTTAGCAGTACATTTCACTATTATAACTTCCTATACACTCAAAGATTAATACCGTCAAGCACCATCTTGGGTTTTATGCCAATTAGAGTTGCATTTTATTGTCCTGAGTTCCCAGGCCTTACTCTGAAGTAAGGTTACGTTTTATTTTTCCCATTAATAACAAGGGCTAGAGTACTTCTCTCCCCACCCCCACCCTGCCTTTAAGAAAAGCTTTGATATCTTTAAGCAGTTCATTTCTGCTGGAATTCAGAAAAACACTATCTGTTTTGAGATCTGACAGAAATTACTATACTGCAAAGTCTTTTTGATACTTGTTGATACTTCATTTTTTTCTATGGTAAAGTACTGCAGTTGCACTATCACATCATTTTATCTTACTGTCTCCTTTGGGGATGACTGCCTGTCCCATTTTTGTCTGTGGATTTGTTCAGCTGCAGTTTGTATTATTTCTCCTAAAATTAATAAACCATATAAACAGAAGAATCAGAACATATGCATCTAGAGCCCTTTCACTAAAACACTTCCATAATCCAGTCTTGGCTACTGAATCCACTTAAAGAAATATGGGATTGTTTCATCACAATTTAAATTTGAGACTTCCAGACATAAAATGATTTTGAAAAAAAACCTCCATTGAGCTTCCTGAAAGTATCTTATTTCCAATTATTGTTGGATCTCATTAACAATTCTGAAGAATGTTTCAATAAAAAGAAAGAAAATGTTCCAAGTGTTTTGTATTTTTAATCAATATCTTTGACATCACTCTCATTTGGCCAGGAACAGTCCACCTTTTTTGATCTTTGGGTCCTACTGATGCTATGTACAGTATGTGGAAATCATTGTTTTTCTTAAAGAATCTTTTTATATTTTATTAGCCTTCTCATAACTCAGCATAGAACAATGTACCAAACCAGTAATTTTTCTACAAAAATACTTAATAGTTTGTAAGTCTACAATTACTTGAGTGGGATGACATCTAATTTCCTTCTAGAAAACAAGGCAAATAAAGGAGATATAGTAACTGTCATATTTTGACCCCACTAAAACCCTAGACACTGGTTCACACAGGAAAGAAGCAAGTAAAAAAAGTATCATCTAGCTGAAAATACTCTCAGTTGAACTTCAAGCAATGGGTAGAACTAGTTGAATACTGCAGAGAATTGTTAGCAGTAGACTGACAAAACGGTCTTGCATTCAGTGCTGTGTAAATCACAGTAACCTGGATGATGCAAAACACACACAATCCCAAACCAAGTGGAATTCCACTATCCTAGAGGTCAGGTTTAGAATTCTATACTTTCTCAATACATTTTTAGAAACTTCTTAAAACAAGAAGCTGAGTTCAAGAGAATATAAATTACTGCTTCATTCCCTGAAGTACATTTAGCCTTCATTTTAAAGGAATTCTAAAACCTTGTAAACTCTAGACAAGACTCTTCACATTTGGCCACTGCTCTGCAAATATTAAAGGTGTCTAGATTTTAAATTATTTTTAGGCATGTTAATTGAACATGCAGCAAGATGCAAATGATCTAATTTTGGCCTCACTATTTAGCCCAGCTTTTTATTAAGTAAATCTAAAGTAATATCAGGTAAAGTTAGGGAAATTGGTACTGATTTCAGTAGCAGGAAATTGTATCAGAATACATTTCCTAAACAAAGGACACATTTACAAGGTTTTGTTGTATCTGGTGTAATGGCTATAATCTCTGATGGAACCAATTGCCTTCTGCAAAAATTTAAGTTTACCCCTTAACAGTCAAGATTGCAACTTCCAGATACTAAAAATCCTAATAACAAAACTGATTTAAAATCCTATTTTGGAAAATTAAAAAGCATTTGAGTCCCATTTTTACTCATCTACTTTAAGGTTTAGCCTATCTCATTTACAAACTTCACAGCATTATCTCAAGAGCTAGCGACATCTAGGAAGCAAGAAATATGCTGGAATTTATTCCTCCCTTCCCTCCTGTCTCTCTGCCAAGTATTATAAGACTGAAGAAGAGCTGGCAATCCCAGCCTGCCAAGTATTATAAGACTGAAGAAGATCTGGCAATCCCTGTTATCAGAGTTAAAATGACAAACTGGGTGTCTAGGGTTCACAACTGTAATCTAGCCAAGCTGTTGCACCTTCCCTTTCCTAATATTTATAATAGCATCTGCTCCCTCAGTCTTCATAGTGAATAGCAAAGCTTAAGAAATTGAAACAATTTTCCTTTCTTTTACTCATCTGTGTGACCTCTTGCCTAACTGTCTGCCTGCTGCTCAGTGTCCATAGCATGTGAAGCCCAGTTTGACAAAACATGAGCTGCTAGCTTGGTTTTTTTGACGGAAAGAAGAGAAGAAATTTTCAAATTGCACTGAGGGGGATGATTACAGAAGGTACTCTTTCTAACTGCTGCCAGCTTTGCAGGAATTGGCTTAGTAAAAGAAAGACAAGTGCATGAAATGTTTCATCGTTGAGCCCTCTTGCCTTTTCCTTATCAGTAATTAGCATGAGTAGCAGAATGTGTGCACTTCCTCAGTGGAAGTAATTACTGTGTAGAAGGCCAAAAGTTTTCAAACCAAAGCTTGAAAGACATTAAAATGACATATGCCTTCTGCAGGATTTCTAGAGGGACATTTTTAACTCTCTCCTTCAAAAAGAAAACCCATATAATATTTGCTTACCACAGAGATAAAAGACAGCATAATAGTGACTAAGCATCCTTCAAGGCTGTACTGTCGTGATGAACTATCATAGGAACAACAGATATCCAGCACTGCTGTCCAGATCTTGAAACAGTTTTTCTATCACCGATGAGTTAGGCTTTCTAAGCCAATTAAATTCCTGTCTTTCACAAATTAGCCTTTGTTTTTCAGGCAGGAAAAGATTGCAGTCTCTGGAAGGAAGAAAATAAGAAATTTATAATGAGACAAGAAATTGAAAACAGCTGTAAGTTTAGGTTAAAGGCAAAACTCTCTCATCTTCCCATCCCCACTCTGCCTCCTCCCAATGCCTTTTCTCAACAAAGCTGCTTCTTCAAGTCACACAAACACTCTTCAGTCTCAGGCAGAAGACTGAAGTCATAGTGAGGCAGGTCTTGCCTTTCACAGGACTACTGAAGACAATGAAGTACACCCAGCAGTCGTGTCTTCATGCTTGTCACTTATTTGTGAAAGGAAACCAGAAACATTTTCAGTGGGAATAGTTCATGATATTCAAAGCCCAACAGAAGAAAAAGAACAAGCACAGACTGAAGATAATGTGTGAAGAAGAGAATTAAAAAAAGTCACAGGGATGAAGAAAGAGGGACCAAAACAATGCACTGAAAATAATTACATCTGCGTAACAGAGGCTTTTCTACTGGTTCCTACAGGGCCAAAAGGCATAACATTGAAGAGAGCAATGGTAAATATGGAAGAATATCATACTGCCATAACTATGAATAGATGTTCCATTCCCAGCAGCTTGAAAAATGCAGCTAGATGTTTAAGAGAGATGTAACTTTCCAGCCATAGACACTAACATGGGATGCCCTAGTGGCATCCCAGCAGGTGACAGTGCTATTTTAGAAGTCGTATTCAGCATGTTCCCAAATTAACATCATCACAGAGAACAGTTTTCCTCTTGAGTGTTCTAGGAAACTTTCAGAAACAGATGACAACATGATGCCAAAATGCAGTCAAATATGTCTGCTGTTTTAAAATAGACTTAAGCCTAAAGAGTCTGCATAAAGCCATAGAAACAGTTATTCAACAACACGTGCCAGAGAAACATGCTAATAAATCCAGCATCTCACCTCTGGCTCAGGATTGCAGATTTGGGTGTTAAAGAACTTTGGTGTCGATAACATGTTTTGTGTTCAGCAAGGAATAGTAAAGCAAGAGAACTTGTGATTCAGCCTCAAGGACACTGGGATGGGTGTGCTTTGCCCCCAGAGTATGTGTGCTACATGCTGAAAGAGAGCTCCAGATACAAGGCCTATCAATATTGTCATATGTGTGCTACATGCTGAAAGAGAGCTTCAGATACAAGGGCTATCAATATTGTCGTTGGACACAACTCACTGATTTCATCTTGCTGGTGGTCTCTATCATTATAAACAAAAGAAAAGTTTTTGAAAAGGGCCATAAAAAGCTAAGTACTTCATTCCCATTGAGGTCTTTGGGGAAGTTATCTTAGTATCAGTGAACAAGGATCAGATTAAAACAGAGAATTTTCCCATATTTGTAAATGGGAACGGTTTTTAGGGTAAGCTTTTATTGAACAGTCATGGCAGATGATCATGTTTGTGGGGCTGGGTGTTTTGGATTCAGAGTACAATTAATTTATCAATATAATTTGAGACATGGACCATTTGCAAAATTACTCATCTGCCTCCTCATGGATGACCAGGCAAATTATGGTTTTATTTTACTCTCTGTAATTAAATTGGTTAACTGAAAACTGAGTGACTCATACTTTCTACAGAAAATTTTATCACATAGTTTGCTACTAATATTTTTCCCTCCCATTCCTCTTCACAGAGTTTGACATGGCTAGACTTGGTGGATTCTTTGGCTTTTAGCTCTATTCATGGGAAAAGGTGCATGGATCAGATCTTCTGTTCAATCACCCAGCACTTTCTGTTGATATTTCCCAAGTAACCAACAGCTACATGAATTCTTACCCTTCCTGCTTCTCTGTGTACTGCTAAACTGGGCACATTCCACAACCTCTGGAAATGTCTCCTTAACTCCACTCATTTTCTGAGAGGGGTTCATTCCACTAATCACACAGACAGATAGGTTCACATTTTGTACTGTTGTCCTACTTAACACTGCTTTCTTTGGCTTTCATAGCAACACATTCATTATTGCTAACATTCAGGGATTAGAGGGTATGCTGGACTTGTGTAGCACCCAAGAGTCTCCTTGAAAAATAGCATTGTCCTGAAAGAATCTCCCTCTGCTCTACGAGTGTCTTCCCTGAGATCCTTACAGCATTTTTCTTCCTGTTGATGTCTGAAAAGAAATTAAATTAAGGTTCTGGGTATCTGGTTACATCATTTCTGAAAATGCTTCTTCCTGAAAGCCCTGTATGTTTGCAGCACTCATTAGCATGTGACTCCCTAAATGTGTGTGTGCGTGTGTATGTGTATAGTCCCAACCATATATCTTAGTTAGCTATCTGACTCAAGTTTGACTGTCTCTGAAGATGACAGTTCTGTTGGAGAATCTCAGGACTCTAAGGGTGCAAAAATACAGGTACAATTTAGTACAGACCAGAAAGAAGCTTTATTAACTATGAACTCTGGGACAGTATATCTCTCTCTGCTCCCCAGTTCTACGCCAAGTGTTTGCAGAGACCTAACCAAGAAAAAAAATGAAAGAGGTGATGAAAAACAATCATATCAATGCTAGCAAACCCAGGTATCCATCCCTGGGACTCATGAACTCTATCAATCACTTCCTAACTGCCATGTTTCTAAGGAATCAAACAATATCATGACAATATGGAGAAATGGCTCTTGGTGGAGCCTGTAAGAGTGGCACACCCAGTATTAGCTTAGCACAGAAGCAGGGAGCTGGAAACAATCACAGACTGTTAGCTTTTAGTTGAAAGGCTTATTCTTTAAGTCAAAGTTACTTCTTAGCCAGCCCTCTCAATCTTAAATATTAACAATTTTACCATCACACTCCTTCCACCTCCAGCATCACAAACTATTAACTGTCTCACCATGTGGGGTGTATTTTGTAGGTGTTGGAAGTTACCGTTCTGGATTCCAAGAACACAGTAACTGTTCCTTCAGCAAGAACTACTACCACGGGACTTTATCTTACCATACAACATGCTGCAGGGGATTTCCTATACTGTTCTTTAAAGACACATTTTTCTTCCTGAATGGATAAAGAGTTCCCTCCTAAGTGAGCAAAACCAGCTGAGAGGAGAAAAGATTACTCCACAGTTAAGATTGCCAAACTTGCAAAAGACTGAACTGCTTAAACAGAGATATATCAGAAAACCCCAGAGACCTTGAGAATAGGATTTTAAAAATATATCTTCAGACCTACCTGCAATGCATGACAGTTTTACAGTATCCCATAAAAGATGTCCTTTCTTTCAATGAGAAGCTTATAGGAAGAGAGCATATCTTTTATTAGAGCAACAGAGTGTACTCTTCAAAGTCTCACACTCAAGGTAGTATTTTCTCTCCTCAGACTAAATGTAGGGTCCTTGGCTCAGTCCCTTCTGTCCACATTCTATCTGACTTGTCATGTACATAAGCTACCAAGTGTGCCAGGCAGAGCTTTTACCTGGGGCCCATGTCATATGCCTGCGGTCCTTAAACATTTTATTGGGAGCAACAGTGGAGGCCATGCTGGCATGCCATAGCTTCTAATGGCACACCAGAGGCAGAGCACACCATAACATAACCCTCTGCAAGATGAGAGATAGGCAAGCTTTCCTGTCAGAGGAAATCCCAGCTAGCTGATCACAGGAGGGCAGCAGCCCATGATATCCTTCACAATGCTGGTAGCACACAAATATGAGATGAGGATCCTCAGCACCATCTGTTTTGATCTACTGTTCCACTCTGGTGTGCTGAATTACAAATGTAGACAGAGCCCAAGGGAACTAATTAGTTCTCTTCAGAAGAGAGCTGGGAAGTGAATTAACACATCCACAAGTGTATGTAATCAGAGAACTAGCAACCAGGTCAGGAAGCTGTGTTATAAGACTGCATAGATATATCTTTCATCACCTCTTTTTGCAATGATATCCACCAGTCCTGTAAGGAAACAGCGACTTACAGCTGTTAGCACATTTTCATAACACTAGAGTAACATTTGTTTAAAAGAACAGATGATATAAATTTTCTTTCTTACCTACCCCTCCTACATCAATAAAAGAGATACAAAAGTTTAGTCAGAGCTCTAATTGCTATGAATGGGATACAAAGACACAACGAACAAGCAAAAGGACAAGAGCCAATGGCCTCCAGTTGTGTCAGGGGAGGTTTAGGTTGGATATTAGGAGAAATTTCTTCACCAAAGGAGTTGTCAAGCACAGGAACAGGCTTCCCAGGGAAGTGGTTGAGTGGCCATCTCTAGAGGTATTTATTTAGGGACATGTTTTAGTGGTGGACTTGGAGGTGTTGGTTGGACTCAATGATCTTGTGAAACATAGAGGATTCTGTAATACTGTGATTCTAAGTGATACTTCAGTGAAGGACAAGATAAGCATTACAGATGTGGGATGGCTTAGGAAAAAAAAAGTTAAAAGGAGACAAAACCACTATACCAAAGTTTCATTTACAACACAGAGAAAGCTAATTTCATGAGAGCTAACACCACTAATTTGCACTATACCAAAGTTTCATTTACAACACTAATTTCATGAGGGCTAACACCACTAATTTTTTTCTTATATTTCTACTGCTTAGAGTCCACAGTTCATTTCTACTCTTTAGAGAGCACTCCTAATCTACGAAACACTGTACCTCTTCTCCCCAAGTCTCATTTTATTTGGTTTACTGTCTAATAAACATGGTTATTACATTAGTCTTCAAGTTGAGACATTTACCACACGTACATTTTTAAAATACTTAGCTTTCTAGAAACAGAAGCATATAATACACAAACTAAAAGCTTGATATATATTGAATGTAAAGATTCTTGGGAGATAAATTACGATAATGAATACCCCTAAATATAAAGACATAAAACCCCCCACTAATAAGAACTGTAAATTATATTGAAGTGTGAACTGAAGTAGTCATATATAATTATTGCATATATGACAGGCAGAGACAATCTTGTCATGCTTTCTTAGAAAAGAGTGATCATTTCTACTTATTCTTAGGCCAGGAGGGAACTGGCTTCTGAATTTGAGGTTTTTCCAAGGCTAAGTGATTTTTTTTCCCCTATCAGGCACTGAAATTCTTTTTTAGATTCAGCTCTACTTCTTGATGAAATTCATTCTCACAAAGGCACAGGAATAAGCTTACTGTGAGGGAAGTTTACCAAACAATTTGATACCAGGAAGCCTCTGTGTATTGATGTAGTTTATAATCTCAGTGTTTCATAAAACCTGAGGAGAGGTGAAGGACTCTGTGTATTGATGTAGTTTATAATCTTAGTGTTTCGTAAAACCTGAGGAGAGGTGAAGGGCTCAGTTTGTCTCCACAAAATGGCAGGCATTCTTGTGAACTATTTATGCCAAATTTTGAGCAAAACTAGTGGGAGTTAAAGACTCTCACCAGCTCCCAGAAAAGCTCAGCATCTTGCAGTAAACTGTAAATGAGCAAGAGAATAAAATATCTTCCTTACACTGTATTTCAGTGCTTTTAGTTCAGTTAAATATAGGCATACTGGCTAGATAGATAAGACATGCATGTTACCTCTGCCAGTGGTATCAAGAATGTCAGTTTGGCAGCTTCCAAGATATAATTTTGTACATGGACTTTTATCAAGAAAGTTTCCTAATCTAGATCAACAGTGGAAACAGTACACAGAGATAAATGTAGTCACCAGCATCTCTGTACTTTCTTATGTGTGTGACTCATCTCTCAAAATAGAAGATATTTTATGCCTGTGAGATCCTTGGACTTTCTACTCTGAATTTTCAGCTAGGATGCCAAATACAATTAGCATCAAACCTATGGTGGCTGTTTCTGAGACCATGAAGGTCTGGTCAACTGATAGCTAACTTTTAGCCTGTTGTTTTCCCCGGAGTTGTTGGGCCTTTTACATCTTTCCTGAGCACATAAAGCTGTTATCAGTTTGTGTAACACGGGTGTGGTCAGGACCCTTAGTGAGGTAGCACAATTTATAGGGTACCTGTGTAGAAACAGATGTGAAGGCATGATCATACCACCACCAATTTCCAAATCTAGGGCCTTAATTTTCCTGTCTGTGTTTGCATGAGTCATAGCTCATGCCACTCTGGAGCTGATAATTGATTTATTTGTGTAAGATAGTACACATAGTACACATTAGTATATGAAAATGACAAATCACGTAGGAAAAGCAGGGTAACAAGAAAATGCAGATTTTCCATCCATTTCCTTTTTGTCATGTTTTAACTCCAGCCAGCAATTTAGCACTGCATAGCTGCTTGTTTACTTTCTCCTGGTGGAATGGGGGAGAGAATGGGAAAAGTGAGAAAACTCATGGCTTGAGATAAAGACAGTTTAATAGGTAAAGCAAAAGCCCCATGAGCAAGCAAAGCAAAACAAGGAATGAATTCACCACTTCCCATCACCAGGCAGGTGTTCAGCCATCTCCAGGAAAGCAGGGAGAGCTTCATCATGTATAGTGGTTAATTGGGAAGACAGAACACTATCACTCTCAACATTCCCCTTTCATTCCTCTTCCCCCAGCTTTATACACTGAGTATGAGCACATGGCATGGAATATCCCTTTGATCAGTTGGGGTTAGCTGCCCTTTCTGTGACCCCTCCTAACTCCTCGAGCCTCCTCTCAGTCCCTACACTATTGAAGTGGGGTGAGGAGCAGAAAATCCTTGGCCTTGTGCAAGCCCTGCTCAGCAATAACAAAAACATCCCTGTGTTATCAGCACTTTGTTCAGTACAAATCCAAAACACGGCTCCATACTAGCTACTGTGAAGACAATTCACTCCAGTCCAGTCAAAAGCAGCACATATATATTTAAATTATCATAAAGAAGATGAAGTGTCAGCATTCTCCAACTGTCTTTCCAACCATTATTATATGTCTTCAGCTCTTCAGACAAATCAGGGTTGGGGGAAGTTGGTTTTCAAGTAAGTTCTTTGGGGTTTTTTTGCACAGGCAATTACCCTCAGACTAAAATTCCACTGCAAGAAGCCTACAAATATTGAACTGCTTACTTTCCATTTCTGTTGATTAAAGTATGAGCTCATTTTTTACTCTGCCTCTTTCATACTCTTAATAAACTCATGCCCTGTGGTACTGGTGACTTTTACAAATCAACTTCTCAACTACCCATCAATCTTTACTCAGAGCATTAATGTTTTATTGTTCTTGTTCTGGTAGTAATGATTTTTCACTTCCTCTGCTGATTTTTTTTAATCAAAAGTAATTTACAGCACTCTTCACCAAGATGAGCCTTTGCCAATTCTAAATACATCATATGTGTGTTCTCTGCCACTTGGAGAAATCAGACTTATATGCTTTGCTGGCTTTAAATCAAGACATATTAGGTAATAAATAAAAAGGTTCTGTAGGAATTTCTTGATCATTCTATCTATATAAAAATATTATTTTAGTCCCTTAAAATTCTGGGGTTTTTTTCTGTGAAGGGTTTTTTTAGGTAATTTTATTATGGATAACTGCATGAAATAGCCTTTTAAAATATCTTACAATGCTTTGATCTGAAGACCTATTAAAAAAACCCAAGTTTCTTGATGCATCAACATGATTTGTCACTATAAAATAATCTCTTGAAATTATTAGGTTGATTATGAATAACTTAAAAGCAGTTCAGAATCAACATAGATGGACACAAACACCTACGTGGTTCTTCATTTATTATCTATTCTACAAGAAGCTGTTCTGAAGCTCTCCAAGAATTTACTTAACAGTTGATCAGCTTTGCCAAAGATTTACCAAATAACTGGCATAAACCTCACTTTCAATTCTCTGCTGTGCAATAGAGACAAGACTATTTCCTTCCTAACACAGTTTTGTGTGCTTTTAAGATCATAAGATCCTTGGATAGTGATAGCCTTTTGCTATAAGCATTGTCCAGTATTTTTTTATTACTCCCAGTAGGAATGATAGTAAAATTATTATAATTTTTTTGATATCTATTAGATCTTCCCAGAAATAATTTCAAACCATTTGCTAAATGCTCAGAGAAAAATTTCGAAGTCTTTTTTTACATTATTGCAACCAAAAGGTAGGCTGGTTAAACCCATCTGTAAATTTGAATGTGTTTTATAACATTCTTAATGCTTAAACCTCCAGTCAATATTTGCTAACTTTTCTAAACCTAATATTTAAATGTGTGTATAATTGAAAATTTTTGTATCTTGGAAGTTTTTCAGGGCCAAAAGCAAAAAAAATTACCTTGTCCCTTTGCAGAGATATTGTAAAAATGCCTTTTTCTGTCCATCTCCCTGCTGTTTGAGAAATAGGTTGATGAGATCACAGACTGTAAATGCTTCTTCCTTCAGACCCTATTGCCAAAAGGCCTCAGTCTACAGAAAAGAGTTTCTTCTGGCAGAGTGTAATCCTTGAATTTTGAACAAGCTTGACATTTATATTATATAATTAGGAGTAGCAGTTATGTTGCTATGCTGCTTTTCCCATATGGCACAAAAATCCAGCACCAGAGACTGAAAGTTCGTGACACCATTATATGTTCAATAGTCCACCTTCACTAAAATGTAATTTTCTCTTCTAATTTGTGTTAGATGGCTATCAGTTTTATTACAGGGAATTGCCAGATGGAGCAAAGGAGCAAGTGGAGTGCAAAGGTGTGTGGGAGGGAATTGGAGCAAGGGTGAGTTATCAGCTCACAAGTTGCAGCATGAGGACACACATTAGGCAAAAGCTGCATTTGAAAAATCAAAAACAAAGTAATTAAGCAAAAAAAGACCAGCCTACACTATAGCTCTTTTTTGGCTGTACACTGTTTTTCTGAACCACAGGCCCCTTAAAGTGCTTGTTTCAACAGAAATGGAAAGCAAAGCTGCAGCTGAGGTTGTAAGATCTGTAGACTGCCTGAAGCAGCAGCTGAAACCGTATCACTATCAATCGTACGATAGGAGCAAAGCAAACACAGGCCCCATATCATTAAATTAATCAAAAGGAAACATTTGAAAGTATCTGCATGAAACTATGGGGACCTTCCACCAGACTCATCTAGTTGCCTACTCAGTGTTATATTAGAATATATTTATTTTATCCCAAAACTCTGCACAGATTTGCTATGAGAATGGTTATATGCAATACTAATATTCAAATGTATAGTACTGCATTGAACATCCAAACATGCTAAACCATATGACAGATGCCAAAGCCCCTTGGAAAGAATTTTCTTATGAGAACAAATATGATGTTCATAGAGATCAGAAGAGTCCACTTCCTTTCCTATCTTCAGTACAGCATCTCGTGACCAGCTAAATATTACCCACTCTTGTCAGCTGCTAAAGAGTGTGAAGGCTCTCACACTGTGAAGGAAAATTTGGGTAAAAGCTCTGTGAGGCATAAATCCTGGGAGAAAAGATAGGAATGCAAATTACCTTGTTCAAAAAGAATCAAGATCCAAAGGTCTTGATTGTTCTTTAAAAAAGAATAAATGAAGTCCACTCGTGACCAGCTAAATATTACCCACTCTTGTCAGCTGCTAAAGAGTGTGAAGGCTCTCACACTGTGAAGGAAAATTTGGGTAAAAGCTCTGTGAGGCATAAATCCTGGGAGAAAAGATAGGAATGCAAATTACCTTGTTCAAAAAGAATCAAGATCCAAAGGTCTTGATTGTTCTTTAAAAAAGAATAAATGAAGTCCAAGTTAATTACCTTGTTCAAAAAGAATCAAGATACAAAGGTCTCGATTGTTCTTTAAAAAAGAGTAAATGAAGTCCGTGGTCAGTTCTGTTAAAAACCTGTTGTTGTCAAAGTGTTACCCCAAGGTCACAATTGAGGTAATCTCAGGTTTTGCATTTTCCCTTAAAGTAGAAAAAGTAGTTCAGGCATAACCTTGATGTGCAGGAAATGTAGTTCTTTTGTCTGCATACAGCTCACTAAGACATGACTAAAAAAAATATTTATCAGAAAATAGTAAGTTAGAGTATCTTTGTAAAATTAAGATTATTTTACTCACTTTTATCTCTATAATAGTCCTTTTCATTTTATAGTACTGAAGAAGCTCAGCTCCTTTAGAGTGCAATTAACTGGAATTTGGTTTTGGAGGGCCTAAAAGTTTTTCTGCATATTCAGGACTTAAAGTGAAAGAAAAAGGTAATTTCAAAAGCTGAGATAGAAGTATTTTAATAATATCAGCTGGCCTTTTACATGGCACACAAGAAAAGACAGTAGGACTATGTTAAAGATAAAATAATTGATCTATCTTCCTTTAATGTTCTCAAAGAACTAGCAGGATCTTCAATATTAAATTTTAGGAGAAATATATATGTTAGGACTTGCCTGTGCATAGAAAAATTGCTTTATTCACATCTGTTAGCACTGATGCAATCACAGCACTATGGTAGACTAATTACAAGAGGATAAGCAAATTCAATTATACCAGTGCAATATCATTCAAATAATGGTTCACCAGGAATAGCTGAGTTGGAGGAGAAGATAAAAAACATCATACCCAGGAAAACCTTTTGTGCTAGGAGAAAAACTATGTATAGGCCAAACCTTGAGTATACACTGCTTATGAAGTCTCATCAGTGGGGGTTTTTTTTTGGTTTTTTTTTTGGAAGCAAATGGATTTGAATTAAGATCTTGATCCTAAAAGTCACCCTCATCTTTGAGAAAGCCATCTTCAGGTCTCACTGATATGTGGAGATAGTTACAGGAGGATAATGATTTTCACTAAGTGGTTATATACTGTCAGGATCAGAAGGACTGTTTCAAGATTGTGCTTTAATATTGCCTGCCTACCATCTATCAGTATTTGGCAGCTTGGATGCTGAAGTATCTGATTCTGAAGTCTGCTGGTAGACAACATAGCATAGCTAAATATATAAATAACTAGGGAAATTGAAGTAGTAACACTGAGCTTTCTGAAACTGAGGTGGGGTAACTAAAGAGTGACTATCTGATTATTAATGGGGAAGCAAACTTAGGGACACCCTACAGTTTGCTGCAATATACAGGACCAGGAAGGTGACACACAGATCAGACCAGCTGAAGGCCTTAGGAGAATCAAGGTAAACTTTTAGAGATACTTAGGGAGCTTCTGTGCAGGGAAACAAGCACAGGAGTGCATGTGCTGCAGCCCTGAGATGTGCACAGTGCTAAGGTGCAAAGTCATGGAGCCAAATGCTGGCAAAGGTGTTGTGCCCTAGGGACTGCTTTGTGTTCTGAGAATTCCAGACACTTGCCCATACCTCATTCTTGTTTCTCCCTCTCCTCAGAAGAGGTGAAAAGAGGTTTTGTCTCATGGCTTTTGTGTGATGCTCTGGTAGGAGGAAGCACTTTAAAAAAACCCAAAACAACAACCTGTCGAGTCTCTTACACTGATTATTGCTCAGTCTCACTGGGCAGAAGAAAAGAGGCTTGAGAAATCTTCATTAGTCAACATCTAATTTAGAAAGAGGAGGTAGAAAAAACAATGGAATTATGGGTGGAATGAATAGCAGAAAGCAGACTACAACAACCAAGCAGTGATCCAGCAGTTAGAAAAACACACTACACGACTTTCACCACGGTGATCTGAGGAGGGACTCACCATGGAAGTACTGGAATGATCAGAAGGGTGTACAGTCCCTCCACGAACAAAATAAATGAGAAAGAAAACACACAATTATTTCTCTCTAGGGCACCCATAGAAAACAAAGTAAAACAGAACAGCAAGGAACAAATAATAAAGATACAAAATTGCCTGTGAAAGCTGTGATGACCTCAGACTGTGACTAGCCTCAGAGAGCACCTGCTGTGTGAATTGCTTGGGCTTTTATTAAAAATTCAATTAATGTAAACAGTTGTAATAATGGAACAAAAACCGAACAGTCGTTATGTACAGCCAAGACACAGCCCAATAATCCTGTTTCCTTTCTCAAGCAAAATTCTAATAAAACCATCAAAGCCCACTTGGGAAGGATGTGCTCAGGGTGTAGCATAGTGAGGCAGGACATGTAAGTGCTCAGTCCGTTTGGAGAACATGGGCTTCAAGCCCATGTCCCGTCCAAAAACACATATGAACAAAAATCTACCTTTCACTCTGAGGCATTTTGCTGTTGAAATGCAGCAGAACACAGTTGTGTGTCCTATACTCTCATGATATATAGTGGACACAAATATTCAGTGCATTTTGGCAGCAGGTAGGTGCAGATATCCTAGACTGCAGCAAGGGCCCAACCTCTTCAGGCAGGTCCTCATTTTGGCAGCAGGTAGGTGCAGATATTCTAGACTGCAGCAAGGGCACAACCTCTTCAGGCAGGTCCCAAACAGGAGAGGCAGGCACTGCCTCTCTACATTCATTCACATTCCTGAATTTCTCTCCTCTCGAGATACTCAGCTGAGATAGATTTTCATGCAATAACTTCTTCTTTTGTGGACTCCTGCAGGTAGAGCTCTGAAACAGAATGTCAGAGGAGGCATAAATGTAACAGAGTAAACTATGTCACAAGCTAAAGAACTCAGGATAAAAAACCCTTACACCCTAAAGCTCCAAGAAAAATGTAAGCTTGTCTCTGCCCTCTCCACAAAACACGTGCAAACAAATAATTTGAAACCTAACCTAACTTTACTCTGGGCATGAGCATAGGAGGACTATACCACACACAACCCAGCTAACCAACTAGACACATCAGCCATGTGTCATATTGTGTTGCCCAGCAGTAGAATGTGATCAGAATAGTGCAGAAGGTTTCTAGAAGAAAGATCGGTGAAGATTTCAAGCTATCCATAATGTTTTGGGTTTGGGGGGAGGGAGTGTTTTTTGTTTGTGGGGTATTTTTCCCAAAAATACAAATATTAGCTGTTGGTAGCAATGCCTGGTTGTCAAAAACAAAATAATGTTTTAGCTTTCCAATTTATCATCTAAACAAACTAATTCAAGACAGAGAAGAAATTGCAAGTAAACCAAAAATAAAACAAAAGTAAAACAAAACAGAGATTATGTTCTTTGTATTCACAGCCCTCAGTGTGGTTTGGACATAAGTTTACATAGACTTATGTTGGTATGGTCAAAGAAAAAAACCAAAAGCAAGATTATAATTAAAAGAGTGCATTAAATCATAAAGCTCATACAACTGGGAACAGCATTGCCTAATTTATGTGTTGCCCTCAACAAAGTATTCAATAGAAAACATAATAAGACATAATCATTATTTTTACTTCTCACTGTGGCTTCTGCCCCAATTCACTAGCTTATTTAACAAAAAAACAACCCAGTTTCAGTATCTCTCGTAGGATTAATAACTACATAAATCAAATTTGAGCTTAAGCTCATTTTGTCTTCCCCCAAATCCAGGCACATACTAAGAAGAAGAGGAAAAAAAAGCTTAAGAGCACAAACCCGTTGGATTATCATGTGTTTTCTATGATATTTGCTTGTATGATGAAACTTAAACTTTAGTATAAAGCGTCATGTGTTTTCTATGATATTTGCTTGTGTGATGAAACTTAAACTTTAGTATAAATCACTTGGGTCACTATCACATCTCTCTTGTAACCAAACACATTTCAATTAATTTGACATTCAAAAACTTTCATTGGAATTTATGTGCACAAAATTAATCTAATCTATTGGTGCCTTAAGAGCCCTTTTGAAACTTTCTGTGTTAATTGGGGTCACTCCTTTACTGTCCATACTGAAAGAAGGGGAATAGAAATGTGACAAAATTAGATGGTTTTTACATTTCTTAACACTTGCTCTTCCCAACACCCCAGGGTAATATATTTCTTCACTACTACTTCTAAGTCAGTGATATTGGAAAAACAAAGAAGAATATTAAGAATATATTAGGGCAATGATATTAAAAAATATCCTGAGTGCCATCCCACGGATATTTTTGTGCTTCTGCAATGACTGACCAAAACGATTAAGAATCTAATTTTGCATCTAAAGTTTTCCCGAGATTAATTTTAAATGGTTAAGCTGTAAATATAAAGATAAAGTGAGTCCAGTACTGAAGCCGTTGTTGTATTTTCACATCCAGGGTCTTGGTTTGGCAATCACACATTGTAGCTGGGTAGTAAATATAACATTATCTAGCCTGATGTTATCAAAAGAGAGCCGTGGCCAAATCAAAAAAAAGGGATTTTTTACATGTTTGAGAAATCTTGTGTAAGCTGTAACTTTCTTGCATGCATGGAAGTTACATCAGGAATTACCACAGCACTGTATACCTAAAATATAATGACACAACAGTTCAAAGAGAGTCAGAACTGGTGCAGCTGAAACTATCCTCCTAAACCTGATAAGCCTTTGCAGGATGATCCAAAGTTATCTATTAGCAAGCAACTTCTGCAACTAGTTGTGAAATGTGCTGTGAAAAGCAAATGCTGCTGCCTATTTTAGGTGTGGATTATGCTAAGAAGCTATTCAGTCTAAACTTTTTATCGCTGTGATGTCAAATTGAGCTCTGTTAGCTCAAATTTAGCGATTTCCTTTTGCTGAATCTCAAAAATGCCTCAAGAGTTAAATCAATACAGAAGCAGTAAGCTCCAGCTAACTTAAGGGCACAGCATGAACCCTGCACACACAACATTTCATAACAAAAATCACAGAGGGCACATTCCCACCTGCAAAGTATCTTAGGCAAGACACTGGAAAAAGACTGCAATTTATAAAGGTCCCTATGAAGGATCCTCACAAAACCTTGTCCCGATCCTTGATTACTTGGCCATTGAAAGATGCAAAATGAAATGGATCAGAGCACAGATAAAAATGTAGCTCTAGGAAGAAAAGGCAGGTAAATTGTTGTCTTCTAAATGCTGCGTTCCCACATGAAGGACAGGCTGGATGCCACGAGCCAAGTGACAGGGGTGCAGTGCTGCTGTCGTGGTTTAACCCCAGGCAGCAGCCAAGAACCACACAGCCTCTCACTCACTCCCCCACCAATGGGATGGGGGAGCGAATCAGAAGGGTAAAAGCTACAAAAACTCATGGGTTGAGATAAAGACAGTTTAATAGAGAAAGCAAAAGCTGCACACACAAGCAAAGCAAAACAAGGAATTAATTCACTGCTTCCCATGGGCAGGAGGTGTTCAGCATCTCCAGGAGAGCAGGGACCATCACGTGTAA
>NW_008664481.1:936-5755 GCF_000695815.1 Acanthisitta chloris | reverse complement strand
TGGCAGTATGGAAAGCAGCAAAGGCCTTGACTCTGTGTAAACTCTGCTCAGCAATAACAAAAACATCTCTGCATTATCAACTCTGTGTTCTGCACAAAACCCAAACATAGCCCCATACTTGCCGCGATGGAGAGACTAGTTTCTATGAAGAAAGTTAACTCTACTTCAGCTCAAACCAGCACAGCTGCTTACCTCTGGCCAATAGTCTGAGTTCTGCTGGCTCATCTCATGGGCAGGCTCATGTGTCTTTGTCAACACAGGCCCTCTGGACCAACAGAATGGGCAGCAGGCAGGGTAAAGCATGGGGTACTCCCCATGATGAAGAAGCCAAAGAACCTCTGTCCCTGGCTTGCCACAGCTGTTAAGCTACAAAACTAACAGGCTTTGGAGGTTCCAAACATCCTAGGGAACTGTAGAAATGTTTTGTCAAGATGAAATCACAATTTTCTTATTCTCTTCTTCCAATCAGAGGTCTTCATTCACATTATATGACAAAAATCAACATATCAAATTTTTTTCTATTTCAAGATTATGTTTCTATTTACGAATTTCTTCTGATTTTCTAACATCTGTGACATATAATAATAAAAAATTAATTCTTCACATTACAGATTAAATTAATAAGAAATACTGTGATAAATACTTTGAAAATAAAGAATGCTTTTCTTATTTCCACCAACAACTCAAGAAAAAGGGGACATTCCAGGAGATAACATACTTGAAAATACTTAAATTGAATCATTTGGAGATAAAACCATATGCAGGCAAACAGTGTCTGCTACCCAAGAGAACAAAAAGAATAAAGTGACTGGCCTAGAAGGGTTATTATTAATCTAATAATTCAATGTGGAAAAAAGGAAAAATATTAGGTTTAATGAGTGGTGATTTAAAAAGATGTTGCAGCAGTAAACATTTTGCTTCAGGGAACGGTCTGTACATCCAGTGAGGGAGCATAAGGAGTCTCTCTCTCTTACCAGGCTTCTGAGCTACAGAGTTCCTTCATTCTAATACAGCTGTTGATGGCACTTGCAGAAAGTACTGAACAGAAACATCCAAAGACTAATGGACATTAGTGTACTTCAGAAGCAAGTCAGATGCCTCAATGCTTTGCCAAATGGGGCTCTGATGACTACACTGTACTTGTTGACTAACAAACATCTACAGATGTAGTGTCGCAAATAAAGGAAACCAATTTACTAACAAACATCTACAGATGTAGTGTCCCAAATAAAGGAAACCACTTGTGTGTGTTGGACCAGTTCTCACTGGATGAGACTGAATGAAAACAAGAAAAAAATGTAATGTTTTACTGTACCTGTGGTTTTACTGGAGACATAAAAACAGTACAATCAGGTTTTGCATTCTATGGAAATGCTTTATTGAGCAAATATTTCATTAGTCACCTCTCTAAGAGTTTGCAGGAGTCCGTCATACTCACTATGACTCACAATTTGCATACCAATATACCACATCTTGAAACTTCACTGTAGTTCCTCTGTAGTTCATTTCACATACTCTTGGCTAGAAAACAGCTGAATTTACCAACTGACTGTGGGTGGAAGGCTTTGAGCAACAACAATGATGATCATGATGAAACCAGGAAAAACTCCAGAACTGCAGCAATGAACATTACTGAGTTGTGATAATTCTTGAGCCATCAGGAAAAACTCCAGAACTGCAGCAATGATTAGTGAACATTACTGAGTTGTCATAATTCTTGAGCCATTATATATCAGTTCAACATAATTGCCACTGATTTCTTCCTGATGATTATTCTGCCATTTCATATGGAGTACGACCTGAAAAGAAAACATTGGATTTCCAAAGAATTTTTCTGCAGTTTTAATCTGTTCATATTGCCTCTGAACAGGACAGGGAGTATTGTATTTCTTGCTTGTCATCACATTAAATTGGTTATTTAAAATGGTTCACTGCACCACAAGTTAAAATATTAATATGCTGAACCTCCATGCCATTGCCATGAAAGCTATTTATAGTCTTTTTATAGTAGATAAAATTTTGGGCAAGTCAAGTAGCCTCAGAGTTTTGAATCAGCTTCACTTAATTTGGTATGTATTCAGCTAATGCTTTGATTTTCTAGTCAGCACAAACACCACTGTAGTCACTAGAGAGAGACAGCAGCACACCCTGAGGGTGATACATATCACAGAGAAGTAGACCTGTCACCTTAGACTGCTTTTCTCCACCTACTGATTACAGAGGAAATCTAGCATGACTCAATTCTTGACACAGAGACCATAGCTAAATTGCAGATAGTAGGTAAGGTGAATAAGAGTGTAAATGTTATTACCTCTGAAGTCCCAGTCTGAGAGGGTCTCAGCTTCCATTTAATGGGAGTAGACAAATCATTTTAGGAGAGCTAAGCACTATAAAAAAATAAATCAAAATATGGCCAGTGTACCATCATAAGTACTGGAAATCTATCCAATTGTCTCTGCCCCAAATACTTTTCAATCTTTGACAAATCCAGATGTAGAAAATTAAATCTGTATCTCGGGAAGCCTATGGAAGTGTTGCAATTGTCTTCAATGAAGTCAGAATTTCATTTAGGAAACAGAAGTATGAGGCGAAAACAAAGGTGTAAGAAATAGGTATTCAGAAGCACTTTCAATAATGTAGCTTGCATGCTTGACATACAAAATGAAAGGCTGGTCCAAGCTTAGGACATCTAATAAAAGAGGTAGTGAAGTATGATGATAGAAGACAGAATAATAAAGTGAGAGCATATGCAAACAGATGGAGCACTGGCAGAAAAAAAGGGGAGCAGGGGTTTCAAGTCATGGGGTCACTCCAGACTGACACTCAAATACTAAGACCAGAAACTGGCTTTTCATAGTGTAAATTATGTCTTGGTTACCAGAAGAGAAAAATAAAATTCCATTACTTAATTATCATGATCTAGAATCATAATTTTTAATCCAAATTTTCTTCTCTTTGTATCCAGTGCAGAATGAAGAACGCAGACAACGTAATGAATAGATTATGATGAGCCAGGTCTGAGTCCATTGTTTACATTATTATCTAATCTCTAGAAAACAGCTAAATAGCAATACCAGTCTCTCTTAGGAAGCATATATCATGTTATGAGTTATAACCATTGAATAATGGAGAAATTAACATGTGAGTATATTTTTATTGGTATCACTAGCTAATCCAACCAGGATTTCACAGTATTTTCCAAAAGCAGCATTTCAGTTCTGTTAGCATTGATTAACCTGGTATTAACTCGGTATTTACCTGGCATTAAATCAGAATCTGCATATGCTTCATTTAAAGATCACAGTGCTTAAATTTTTTATATGGCTGAACTCTTCTTGCCTTCTTAAATGTTAGAAATCATGTGTCACCTCTTCCTTTAGTGACAGTCGAGATTGCAAAGTCAATGGAGCAATGTCAAATTATATCAGTTACGAAGCTGGCCAAGGTTCAAATTTAATTTAAAATTTCTAAGCTATCATAGTGCAGGCAATAGTTGTGTGGCTGAAAGCATTGCCACAAAAAAATAATTAACTTCACCTGCTTGTTTCAGATCCAAATAAGTGAACTAAATGACTGGGGATGGTAAAAAGAACTTCAGATTTTGAGATGTTCTTTTTCAAACAGCCATGGAAAAATAATTAAACTCTCCTTTTTTTTCCCCCTTTTTTTTTTTTTTTTTAATAAGCATTGCTGCCTTAAGGGGTTGTAAAATTAGTTCCTTGATAGGCTGCTAGAAAGTGGTAGCAGATCACCAATAATTCTTAGCAGAGAGCCTTATTGTGGATATATTCAGAATTATCATCCAGCTTCAATTTTCATTTAAAAATTCCAGAAGGAAAGGCTATGCCATATTGCTACAGAAAGCTGATCTGATCTTTTTCCAACTGAACGAAATCTATGTTATGAAATTAGAGCCAGGCTCAATGCTTTAAAGGCAGAAGCTGTTTAAAAATCCTGATTGAAGCACATTGGGGTTTTATGGCTAATTTCATGCCCTGCACATGTTCAGACACACAGCTGAGTTCCTTAAGCCCCTCATTTGTGTGTGGAATTAGCCCCTTCCTTTTGGGCTAAAGCAGTAGAACTGTAACATGAAATTTCATCTCATATTATTTTTGGTAGCCAGATGCCCAACGGAGGGAACCAAGCACTGTTTTCATTTGTTGTTTCTTGTATGCTACCCAGAGGCACAAAGTTATCCAAAGTACAGCTGATAGCATGGAATCTTCTGATATTTCAAGAAGTGTTTTAAACTGTTAAGAATTCCTCCAGTATGCCATCCCTGTATTTCTGGATGTTGACTGGTACAGATTAAGATGCAATGGGTATTATTCCAATAGGTTTGGTAACCACTGATCTGGTTTATGGCAATTCTTGTACAACTATGAGATTTCTCTGCCAAACACCTGTCCAAATATATTTTCCTCACTGGGTTTTTATTGTTAGAGTGCTAAGAATGTTTCTTCTCTGTAGCTGGGCATAACTGCAAAATTAAAAATCATTTAACCTATTTGGCATGAAGTGTTTTTCCTGTGTCTACAGGTTACTGCAATACACTCTGAACCAAGACTGTCATAACAGCAAATGACAGTTGCTGCAGCTGTACTTCAGGAAATATATTTTCCTCACTGGGTTTTTATTGTTAGAGTGCTAAGAATGTTTCTTCTCTGTAGCTGGGCATAACTGCAAAATTAAAAATCATTTAACCTATTTGGCATGAAGTGTTTTTCCTGTGTCTACAGGTTACTGCAATACACTCTGAACCAAGACTGTCATAACAGCAAATGACAGTTGCTGCAGCTGTACTTCAGGGCTACAC
>NW_008664481.1:0-923 GCF_000695815.1 Acanthisitta chloris | reverse complement strand
CTACAAAGGGACAAACCAGCAACATTAATTGGTCCTTGTCAAGAAATGAAGAAATTTTCATACCTGTGTTTTGCAACATTTATTAATCTAAAACAATAATGGAAAATATTTCTATCTGACCAGCAATCTGTTTTGGAATCTCTTACACTTGCTTTGCCTTCTTTTGACCTAATGCTATGAATACAATAATCAAAAGGTAGAGAAAAAAAAAAAGAAAGACTTATCTGCAACACAGTCTTTGGAGTTTTGAATTAATTATAAGCTTTTTACTTAATTAGGAAAGAAAGCAAGATTTTGGGGATGCAAGTTCAACTACTGCTAAAATTATATCTTTACAGTCTGCTTCCATGACCGGGAGTGCAGGTGTGTCCCTGTATTGCATGCAAAAGTAGTTTTCAGCTAATCCACATCTGCTCATCTGTGACCACCCTGCACTTGCTTAGCTAAGTTTTTCAGCAGCCTCGAAGCTTGCACTGAGAGCTACGGATCCACAGGGTAAGGGTGGAGAACAGGAACAGAAGTTGCAGCAAAGGTTAGCCTCCACAGAGGCTATCTCAGCATCTGAGATGCTAGATTTAGAGCCAAATGGCTTTTGAGGCTGACTGCATGTGAGCCAGTGACATGTGGACTCCTTATCAACCTGAGATTCAGATGCCTATCTGTGTTGCAGAGAAACAGAACACCAAGCAATGTGACACTGCTAAGCTCAACTTATTAAGTGGACCAAGTGAGGGATAATCATTGGCTGAAAAAGCTTTACACTCACTCACACACACACACACAAACCAAGACCCACCCCAGTTACCACCCGAGAGCATTGGCTCAGTCTTGCCTGGAGGAAGCACAGCATTCCACAGAGACCAGACCCAGTGTCAGGCTCTGTTCAGTGGTTCAGACCCAACAGTTTCACTCTGTGTCCTCCT
>NW_008664480.1:11666-37915 GCF_000695815.1 Acanthisitta chloris | reverse complement strand
TTTTTATATCCTGGCTTTACTTCTTTACTTCTTTAAGAAGTACCCTCTTCTGTCTGTTTCTCCTTATAAATCAACCACCTGCTTCATTTTCACTGATTCTGACAGGAACTGAATTCAAAATGAAAGCTAAAATAAGTCATGGCTTGGATTTCTCTATGGAACAGCGAACAGAGAGGATTCTGGTTTATGAAAATGAAATAATTTTCTCTGCAAGCTCCAACTGTCCCATTCACTGCCATAGTTACCAACACATATGTTTTGGATGGTATTTCATACTGTTCTGCTGTAAGATCCCATACAGGAAACTATAGCTTTCTCCTAAGTATTCAAGGTTTTAATCTGAGAGTCTTTTTACCTCTCTTGAAGAGAAATGAAAGTGCCAAGGAAGGAAGATTGTTTTGCTGTTTGTTCTAAAGCACCTCTGTCTGTTCACCAAAGGGATGGTTTTGGAATGCAGTATTGGGCACATAGAGAGAATCTGTCCAACACAAGATCCCACACCATGACTTCAGACTCACTGACTCCTCAGCTGTGGTTAATCTGAACTGAACTGAGACTGGATGCACTGAATGCAGCTGCTTGACATTTCCTGAGCCAGAAGTGCCTGCTGAGTGAACTGAAAATTATTCCTGTTGCAAAAAAGCAGTTAATACTAGACAAGTCTGTAAGGCCAGAGCAGGAGAGGACAAGTCAGAGGAAGAGGAAAAGCTTTCAACAGCACCAAAATGACACTGGTTGTGAAAGTCTCCTGAAAACATAAGATGTAAACAGCAGGAGGGCTTTCCTGAGGCATGGATCAAACCCAGAGCCAAGCCTGACCGATGACAGAAAAAAAGATTTTTTTTCTCTAGAAATCACTGGACTAGCAAGCCATGCAGTGGACAGAATTTCTTACACCGATGTAGTGGACAGTGATTTTAAGCCTTTTTGTTTATTTTCACCTGAGAGGCTAGAATTTTCTCCATTTTTGTAGTCTTACTTGTCCTACTTGTGATAAAATCAAAAAGCAGTGGAAGTGACTAGATTTGTCTATATATTTGCTTTCTGGAGGAAAATGGGGGGTTTCATTTCAAAGCTCTAATCAACACTTTTTTTTTAGAGAGTGGAAGGTCCTGGAAATTTGTATAGTTACTTTTAAGAAAGTGAAAGGAATAAAGGAAGAAAATTCACTTTCTTCCCCAATGTTCTCTGCTAAAGTTGGAACTTCAAAATAATTTAATAGTTTTTATATTGACATTCGACCTCTTTTTGTTTAACCTGACCTTAGGCAAGTCATGTTTCCAACTGAGGTTTTATTGCAGGAGAACTTAATAGGTTATAATTATAAAGATATGGCATTTACAGAATTCAGAGATATTACCAAATTTCTCTATTTAGGTGCATTTTCTCTCTGCCACAAAAACTGGGTGTTTTTTGGCTTCAATAAAAAGACCAATCAAGAGGATTCTGTATTTTTCAACATAATACTAAGAAAATGTAATGGGTCATTGCAATATGAAAAATATTTTTACCACACCTAGGGCAGAGAAATGCTAGTGGGCTCTGACATATTTCACTTATTACTTATAACTGTCTGAGGACAGTCTTAAAAGAACAAAATACATGAAGGTAGGTGAAAGAAAATGCCACAGAGACTCTTAAACAACTTTTTTAATTCAGTAACAGAGGTGATTAAAATATCTTCCACAAGCACTGCATTCATTGAATTTAAACAACCTATTTGTCTCTTTGTAAGCAATGAACTATGATTTTATTTCATAATAATAAACAAAATAAGTGATTGACCGTTTTGAATCACCTTTTAATTTTAATCTCAACAAAAGGAGGAGAAAGAAAAACCATATTCATGACTGCTGTGAATTGGAACAACAGGTAGAAATTAGGGCTGGAAAACAGAAGGAAATAATTCAGAACCTTATAGGATACTGAAGGTCATAAGACCAAGAAATGAGGAAAGGGAAATGGTAAATTTTATAGAATATCTGATGAGAGGGGAAAAAAATATAATGACAAAAAATATAAGTACTGATATTTTATTAGAAATCAAATATGCTATAAAGCAGTTGTTTCCATTTTGAAATAAATGTCTCTGATGACCTGTTCTGATTTCTAAATACAGTGCTATTTATGACCTTTCACAACACTTGGAAAAGATTAATACTTTTACATGAAAGAGGGAGATTTACTCGAACCTTTAGTGTTTAATTAGTCTGTCAGCAACCCAGGAAAGCTGAGACCCGTGTGCCTTGACCAGTCTGTCAGTGTCCCATTATGGGGACTCTTCACTGAGCAGTTTGCTAAATTGGGGGATGGTTCGACTAACTTCTTTAGGGTTAGATGCCAAACAGAGGGATCACCTTCTGAGTCTCCATACCTTTCCTCACTGTCAGCAACTGGTAACACCCTTGAAGGACTCACATTAACAGGTTACAGAATAACAATCTTTATGAAGAAACCTGTGACAGGTTAAGGCTTGAGGATTGTTGGTGATAGTATCTGACTACAAAAATATATAGAAAAAGCAATATGCCAATTCAAAGCCACTTATTAACAAGCTCTTAATTCCCAATGAAAGCTAGCTCAAGACAGCTAGCTCAAGACAATCATCTAGTGTCTGCAGTATAGTTCTTACCCAACAGGTGTCCCTATCAGGGAGAAGACAGGCTCTGCCTGTCAACAGATCCCAGAAGTTATGATGGAGTCTTCCCTAACTTCTCCCCATTCTTAACTTTTTATAATTTTTCTTTAGGTGAAGCTTGAGTGACTTTAGTCACACATCTTACTTAGTGAGGGATGGTCATACCTTGCAGGTGGATATCTCAGTATAGTACTTGAGATAACCCTGGGATAGGGGTATGTTTCAAGTCCAAGGAGAATGATTTTGACACAGCTGTTGACACAAGAGCAGGACTTCTTCCTTTATCTCCCTTGCTTTTCAGCTGCTGTGCGGATTATCAGCTAGAAGGTACCACTGAGTTCCTTCCTCTGCAATGGTTTTGACAGAGCCTGGATGCAGCATCCTCACTCCACTCCACCCTCTTTAGTCCCCCTTAGATGCTATTGTGTCTGGGACGTCACGTACGCTGATCATGCTCCATCCAGCGAGCAATAACTGTACTTTCCCCTATAATTTCTGTGTCATTATCTTTTTACCCTCAGTCATCTTCCCACAACTGAGAAGGAGAAAAACTTTCTGAAAAATTACAGCACAAATGTGGGAACCATGACACTTTAAGAATCAAGACAGTTTCAGTCAAAATAAGTCTGACTCTTACCATGAGAGATTCTAAAGGATCTAATGTTACTCTTTATCATTAGCTGTTATAAAGCTACCATCTCTTAACATCAGGTGTTGCTGCCCTTCTTTGGATGATTTTATTTGGGCATATTTAACTACTCTCAAAGAGGGGTCTGCAGACAGGGCATATGCAGCTAAAGGCATAAAGCAATTATTTGTTGGCTAATACATGAAAAATGTAGCTAGATATAATGAACTCCTGGGTTAAACAGTGGGCTCACCATCCTCGAGAAGACACTGAAAAGTCTTTACTGCCTATGCAGGCAATAGTGACTAGAGGGAACATCACCCTGAGCTGCTCTCTAAAATGTTAAGTTTTTCTTAGTTTTTGAACCCTTGGTCTCACTAAACTGCGACCTCTACAGACACTGCTGACATCACCACAGACTGTCATTAATGATACCAACCATCTTCTTAGATTGTTCAGGTTTGGTTTTTCTTTTTTTAATGACAACCAAGTTGGTAGTTATCTTCCTGAATCTTTAAGCTACTCACACTCCCCATATCTGTAATTGTACCTCTGTCTGTAATTTTCCCTTTCTCATCCTATTTAGTTCCACTCTCTGGACTTTCTCACCACTTAATAATTTCCTCAACATTCTGGACCAAAGTTGTGTTCCTGAGCTACATCAAAGCTGGGACAGGGTAATACAGATGACTGGGCCCAGAAGAAGCAGGGCAGTTTACAGCAGAAGTTATAGTGAGAATAGATTTTACAAGAGTTGAATTTCCATGGCTGGCCTGGACACATGGAGTAGAATTGATTGCATGGTGACTTGGCTTCAGCCTACTTTGCAGCAGTGTATAAGTTAGGTGCCTAATTACTGGAAGCTTCCCTCCTGTCAGGAGAGACAGAGAAGCTTCTCCAGGCAGAGAATTAGACCTTAATGGGCTAAATAAATATCTGTAGATGCCATCCTTTCCCTCCTAACCCTCTCTCCCTAGAGGAAGCTTTGTCTAACAACCCAAACTAGATAATTTAGTAAGGAACAATTCTGTACTCCCTAGGATGAATCCAGGCCTTTACTCACAATAATTTCTTATTGAAAAAATAAGCATTTACCCAACATTTACTGATAAATGATTGATGCTCAAGCTCTTACTCATATGAACAATTTTTACTCCTGAGTAGTTCTGCTGAAGTCATGCAGACCATTTACATAAGTAAGAAGTGTTACATAAATGCATCGAAACCACTTTTTAAAAGGCTATAACTCACTCTGCTTGCTCTGGACTCAGAATCCAATGCTGTTGCTGGTATTTTGCGAGGCACGGAGCTGACTCCAGGCTTCTCAGACGCATAGGCATGGGAAGGAGAGGGGTAAACATCTAGAGACATGCTGTGACACAAACTGAAGGTTTAAAACTGCCATCCCAGTGCAGAACTAAGGACCTTGGAAGGTTGAACTTACAGTCTTACTTCTGCTGTTGAGATCTGAAGGATGCTGGCAACTGTGGTGAGGGATGTTGCTGAGAGAAGCCATAACAGTCTTTATAAGTAATCTCAAACCACATAACAAAGCACCACTTATGGCAACAAGGGTTTTAGCAGATTTTGGCCATCTGCCTGAGATGTCTTCTCTGAATCTCTTTGAACTGCTTATCTCCTGCCAGGAACTCTTCATGGTTTAGAAGTACTTGGAAGAGGTCAGGTCCTCCACACCAATAAAAGGAGAAACCTTCTAGCCAAACCCCAGCCAAATGACCTCTGTGTGCAAGTGGTAGAGTCCTCCTCAATATACCAAGGGTGGTTGTGGCAGGCAGAAAGAGTCTGGCACTGTGTTACTTGCACAGTCCATGGGGTGGCCCAGTGGCTGCATTTCCCCACAATTTGTTTGAAGAAGTACAGAACACTTTTAATATAGGAATCCCCTGCGGTTGCAGGCATGTCCTGAAGGAAGACATCATGCTTACCCTACACTAGTTCTTCTCAGGTCTCTTCCCAGTGTGTCCAGCCTCTCTGCACAGCCCTTCCACATGCATGAACAGGTTGCATAACATCCAGCCAGGCCAGGAAAACACCATGAAAATGACTTTGCAAGCTCTTACTTAACTGGCTCCATGTCATCAGGGTCATGTCCTGCCCATGTACAGGGTAAAAATACCTTTTATTACCTGAAGAAAGGGTAAGAACCTATTGGGTGATATTATCTTGAGATCTGATCCACTGGACACACATTAGCCGAAAACTGCATAACAAAGTGGTGAGCATGAGTGTCTTCATAGAATTATTTTTTTTTGTTAGGTTCCCCAAATGTTCACTCTGCAAGAAGATGGCAAGTCAGGCACAAGGGTCCTTAAAGCGTGCCACGATCCTGTCCTTGTCACCAAGGTAGTAGCTGAACGTTTCCTCTCACCTTTCCATCTACAATCTCATGTTCTAAGTGCTCATTGAATTGCAGTATCTTCTCACCCATTTTGCTGACACCATCCAAGCTGGTTCAATCCACCAGGGAGAGGACTCCTGATGGAAGGTTCTGTGTGGTGTGGGGAATCACAGCCACTGTGAGGCCCTTCCTCCTTCCCATTTGGTGCCAAATCCCTGGACTGAGCAACAATAGGAACTTTTATACATTTGATCCTGTGACACACATACACTTCCTCCTTTTCTTCTATTTTGTCTCATAGTCAGGTATTTGCTCCTATATTTTCTGATTTTGCTTTTATCCATTTCCCTCCCCAGGGACACATCATATTTTGCAAAAAACTACTTCTGAACACAATATTAGGAACCACCCTGGTTCATTGGGGCTCTGGCACAAATAAAGCATATCTAAACCTCTTTTTCTACAGTCAAGTGCATTCTGAGACACAAAACTGCCTAATTTACCCATGGTTGCTCCCATCAAGCCAGCTTGTATTTAGTTTCCTAAAGCCCTACTTGGTTATATATTTTTGAGCTTCATTTACTACTGAACAGGAATAGACTGTAAATCTTACTCATGCAAAAAGTCTGAATGATTGCAATCACAAGTAAAAATTATGTGGATGAGTAAGGGTTGCAGGATCAGACCGCTAATTAATAAATGTCAATGAAGTACTTAGGATGAAAGATGTTGTGGGAGTACAGCGTATTCTAATTAAAACATCAGATTTATTTCCACAAGTTAGTCATGGACTTTGTGAAAGATCAGTGTTTCCAGAACTTAAGAAACTTGAGAAAAATTTCTTTCTCACATCAACTCTGTTTATACTGAAAATTTGTACTTGATATATTAAACAAAAGTAAAGAAAATATTAAAACATGTTAACTGATGGCTTAACACTGCTTGGAGGAGACCTACTTTGCAGTTTATCCTTTTATATTGCAATCTACTCTGTACTGTGTCAAAAGACATTTTTGACTCACAAAAGATTTCAAATAGTGAGCAGTGCTGTGAAAGTTCTCAAAAATAATTATTTTCAATCCTTCCATGTAATGCATCATTTGATAAAGTCAGATTTTTGAGGAACAGATATTCCAATCACATCTGATTCCACTTAGGTATATAACCACAAAGAAGGAAAAGAAACATCAGGGACTACTGCTTTTCTTCTGGTTCTCAGTATCAGTTATAGAAATGTGATTTCTGCATATGCTGGCATAAAACCAGGAAATAAAAGGACCATGATTTAAGCATTCCCTCTGGATAAAAAAATAAAATGTATTATTTTGCCACAAAATTACAACATTTGCAAAATATTAGGCTTGGTGAAACATTCAGATTCCCAAAAGGGTATTTTAAGTGCTCTTGCAGCAAATGTTTTCCTCTTCTCTTCCAGCATTAAAAAGAAAGATTGTCAGATTAATAGACAAGAAGGAGGAGGAGTCTTGGATACACTTTTCTGATGCAAATACATAAATACAACACCTTGTTTTTTTAATTACCACTAGAAAAGCAGTGTATTTAATCTCTAATATTCACCCTTGTTTCCAAACCAGCATATTATAATATCCATTTTTCTAAAGCAGTTCTCCAATTTGCACTTTTATCTCACCAGTTTCCTTTTGTTTCTTTCTGTTTTAAATAAATGACCATGTATCTGGATCTCACAGTAGGTAACACCTACTCCAGAAACAGTGACACCACTACCAGCAGGTCTATTTTAAGAATTAAGTTCTACTTAAGGATACAAGTGGAAGAGTGTCTTTTTTTTACTGCGTATTTATATATTTTTTCAAGGAGAAAAATAATATCTGCATGCCAGGTGGGGTTTTAGAAGCTCTCAGAGCTTTATTCTAAATTTCTTATTATACAAGGATAGTTCCCATGGTAACTATTACATCACTTGGCACACATGCCACCTGAGGAAAACAGAACAATTTAATAAAGAAACACACATTCACCATTGTGCAATGTGAATTGATTTACTTATTGCCTAATTATGTTTACTAAAAACAGGAGACTACACCAGTTTTCAATGTCAGCATGACCACTTGCCTGTCAAAATTATCACTTCTGCTCCACGTTCTTTGCGGCTCCAAACCACCCTTTGCCATTCATTTCTTAGAAATCTTGGCACTGCTGAACTATTTTTGAAAAAGTACCCACTCTACCTCTGCCATTTCTTTCTGCATGTTCATGTTCTCTCTTCTTCTAATGCTGAATGGTATTAGAGATTTTCTTTAAAAAAACTAACAATAAAATGAAATAAAACAAATGCAGTTTGACTCCTAGACATGAGTGGGTTTTCTGTGTGTATTTGCTTAAAAAATATTTTCAGAAATCTCGCTATCTGATTGCAAAACAATCTGGATAATAGATGACCCTTACAGGAGTATGCAAAGGACAACTACTTTTTGAGTGCTTGTCCTCTACATTTGACAGACTTACAAATTCTAAACATATAGTGACAATGAGTAATATAGTAAAGATCTGTAAGCAAGAGTTGATGTTATCCAATACCCAACTTTTCCTATTCGTCAATACTTTTTTCTCCTCCCACTTTTTTTTTTCTCTCATTCTGTGTATTTTCATTTAATTTCTGCCTCTCAGACTGTAATCTCTCCTGAGTACTTGTCTCAGTTCTTTGGAATTTTAAAAACCTAATTCTTTCTTCCTTTCCTAACAATTAATTATTATCACCTATTATCTATGCCTAAGCTTGAAGTAATTCTCTTGACTCCTTCTTCTTAATTTTTTTTGGTTACTGCATGAGACTCTGCTTTTTGATAAAACAAGAAAATCCTTCTGTCCTTCTGATTTGTAATTTCTCTAGTGGTTATTTGAATTCTGTCTTTCTTATACTAAATAAAGTTGGGAGTACACTAGGACATGTCTGTGCTTCTCAATCTGGAACAAATGTAGGATGGATATTCACCTGCATTAACCTTCATAAGTCAGGCAAAAAAAAAAATCTTTTTCTTTTTTCCAAACTCCTGCCAGGACACACATTTTCTAAATATTTAAACCTCAGTGTTGAAACAGCAAATGAACACTCAATCTGCCCACAAACAATGTAAAACCCTGCACCAATTCCACTACTGTCTCCTTAGGATAAGTGCTGTTTAAATTCATTCATTTCCTTGGAAATGATTTTCTGATCTATCAAGGCAAATAGGTACTGTGGGATGCAAAATTAATCAAGAAAAAGGAAATTAGGTCTTTTTTATGTTGCTTTCTATCAAAGAAGGCTCTCATTATTACAGTGGACTAAAGTGAAGTCAAGTGCCCTAACATAAGTGGAGAAACAGAGCTTGGAAGCAGTCAGAAAAGGGCTTAGCTGGATAGCTCTTGTTTAAGGGAGAGGAGAGGATAATCATTTTTTGGTGGCTGAATCCTTGTAACACAGGCCTTCTACAGAAAAGATTTTTCCCTTTGTCCTATATATAGGAATTGGGAAAGAAGCAGTCCAAATATACCTAAGAATTAGGGATGCAAGTCCATAGCTTCTCAGAGGGGATTGTGCATCTGAGATTTTCAGGTACATTGAAATTCTTCCTTCTCAGCAGTATATATTGAGAGTTAAGATGGCTCAGTTTTGCAAAACTGCCACTGTTTTGTTCAAGCCCATGTATGATTATGTACTAATAAATATATAACCAGATTCTGCTTCCAGATTCATCCAGTTCCTTTATCTCCCCCTTCAGTGTTAGACAAGGCAATGCCTTAGTTTCAACAGCTTTTGTTTTCCTTGACATTTTTGCATAGTTAAAAACACTTGGATACCTTTTTCAATTTCATAAGGAGGTTTATAGGAAGCAATTTCCTCATAACACTCCTCATTTTGCTGTGTAGCGCCTTGTATTCCCAAGTTCTTACTTATGACCTTTCATGATGGAGACAGATTACACCTAAACAGACAACACCTTGGTCTTCAGAGAAGACTTTCACATCAGAAAAGAGATGAAATAAAAGTGGAGGCAACTTACCACTTTCATTACTTTCAAAGGTCTGCAAGTCTCTAGTGCTTTCTTAACAAAAAAAAAGTGTCTGCTGAAATTCCTGGTTGTGCACTTATGTGACCTTGGTGGCATTCCTTTTCAAATAACAAGATCCACTTGTTATTTAGGGACATTATTTAACTCAGATGTTACTAATCCCGATATGTATGTTGACAATTGAAAGCTTGACTCCGTTGCATATTTTGATGTTTAATTTTTCCTCAGGCTCTAGTCTTAGGATCCCAGGGACTCCTGCATCTTTTGTGAGAAATTAAAGAGGGAATCCGTGTTGGTGAGAGCCTCTCAGTCTGGCTAACATGAGACCCATAAAAGTAGATCCCTGCAACTGCTGAGTGACTGATGAAGTAACAGGATGCTGACTCCATGACTACTCTGTCACTCTAACCAATCATAAATCTGCCCTGTGATTGAAAGGAGTTATCTGGTTCCCATATCTGCACAGAGGAAGAGCTTTTTTCCAAAGAAACAGATTATGTCACTGATCTGGTGTAAAACTTCTTGTTTGTTTGTTTTCTTGATTTATATGTCATGTAGATCAATTTGCATTGCTACATGAATACTTGTGCTGATAAATGGGAATGTGTAGTTGGAGATTGGAAGAAAAGTGTAACCATCCTTTGGGACAGCAAAAATGAATTTATACCATTTAAAAATGGCTATGTAACTGTGAACCGACTCAGACAACTAGACTGTAACAACTTCTAGACAGCCTTCCTCAAATTTTCACCTGCTCTTTTCATTCTGAGATAGAATGCTGAGAGGAAATACCTCTCCTGCAGTTAGTCCCATTAAGACCTGGGAGGGCAGGAGTTTCAATTGCCAAACTATAGGTTGTATAGATCTTGTTAACAAAACCATTGGTTTTATTCATCCAAATATAAGTGAGGCCAACTAAGAGAGTTCTCAGGAACTCTGCCCTCCTTAAGCCTCTGTCATCCAAAATGCTGCTCTGCATACTGTGCTATTCAGAGTTAGTAAACCGAGCCCATATTTCAGTTTAAAACAGCTACAGAAAATCTAAAGTGAAATTCAATGTGCAAAACATTCAATCAAAAACTAAATTGCAATCTCAGTCGTGGAGTAATTCCAAGAAAAGGCAAGTCAGTCTCATAACAAGAATGCAGAGTGATGTGAGCTCAACAATTTACTTTTCTTCTTAACGGATAAATGAAAATTATGTTCTCAGTGCCAGGCATGTTCTACTACAAGCATAATTAAGGCATTGATTCTGATCTAAATTAGAAACACAAGGAAAACAGAATAGGAGATTTGCCATTGACTTCAATGTAGTAGTAATTCACCCTTAATTTTTTTCATTTTTGTTGTTGTTATGGTGGTGGTAGTTGTGGCTATTGTTATTTAGGTACAGGACCTTTTCTCCCATAGTCTTACAATACAAGAAACACAACCTGAATATTTTCAGGTGTATTTTAACATTTATGTGAAGTAGTGAAGAAATGCCTGAGCCTCCATTTCTATTTTGCTGTTGTGGGACTTGAGCATTTCCCATATCTCTGGTCTGTACACACTCTGTCTTCATTTTGCCAACATGGTGGAATAAGACTTAAATGAACAACAGGCATCAAGCAAACACTATAGAAATGTCTGTGTGCAGAGGCAGAGGTGGAGCTGGAGTGTGCTCTAGCAGACCTACATAGACCATATGCCTGTGTCAGCCAAATCCTGGACGTATGCGAAGAGCTTTAAAATTTCAGGCTGTGCATGAGTAACTATCACTACTGAAAACTTGTTGAAGTTGCATCTTAATCCCTGGTCCTGAAACATAACTTGCTTGTGCAGAATCTGAGATCTGTAAAGAATCCCATTCCATAGGTTCACAGATAAGCACAGAGACTATAAGGACTTGGTGAATACTAGTGCAGGAGATTTATTCACCTCTAGTTATACCTCTGTTGTTTTAAGTTTTCTCTTGTTATCTTAATTATTTTTATCTGTTTTTGAAGATTTTTTCAGCATCAAGAGACTGATTCCCTGTGTTTTTCTTCTGAAATAGGTGAATTCAACTGAACAGCTATGAATGTCTTATTTTGCTTAATATAAA
Organism: Acanthisitta chloris; assembly: GCF_000695815.1. NCBI lineage: Eukaryota > Metazoa > Chordata > Aves > Passeriformes > Acanthisittidae > Acanthisitta > Acanthisitta chloris. The sequence goes on along the minus strand of NW_008664480.1, from coordinate 26,170 downwards.
GCTTCCACATAATGTAGTATTGACATCAAAGCATAGAGACTAAAAGAAAAACATAGACAAATATTTATTTGCATTATTTAAAGGACTTGCTTTGGCCATGATCTCTGTTCTTTGTTATTTGCTTTCCATGTTCATTTGAACAACCAGATTTTATTGGAACAAATGCTCACAGAAAATGAAGTTAAAAGGCATGAGTGTTTGCAGAGGCCAAACATTTAACCCAGACAAAAACAATCATGATGGAAATGCTTTCTCACTGTGTGAGAGATCACAGTAAACCACACAGCAGAACCCTACAAAAAAAAGGCAGCATATGACTGATTTGAAATCACAAGTTCAAAAGAGTAAATACATTTAAAAGAATGTACATTTGAAGATGTATTGTCTGACAGAAGGCATAAAAGAACAGAGCTGACATTCAGTGTTGAATGGAATTTGTAAAAGAGAACTAGGATTAGTCAAAAAATTCTGTTTAAATTTAAAAGGAAAACTGTGTTTTCAACCATTTTTTGTATACACCTTGGAATATTTTATTTCTGCTCATTTCACCACAAAATGTGAAAGCTCTAAGCTGAGTTTTCAGCTCTAAATTTTCAGCTGTTAGCTGATATATTCCTGACAACTACAGTATTTTTTGATTCTGGAATGAAAAATTTTAGTAGTTAATATTACTCAGTAAATTGGTATTTTTCTCAGGAGAAAAACACAAACAAGCAAAAACCACACATACAAAAAAAACCAAACTAAATAGTCACAATTAACTATAATGAGAAGAATGTCCTTTAAAACTGTTATCTCGCTTTCTTTCTCAGTATTTTTATAAGCAGTCCAAGCTTTTCTCTTGCCAAGCTTCTCCCTTGTGTAGGAGAGCTGATGAGTATTGATCCAGTTCATAAATATAGGTTTGTGGTGCTGAAAAATTAAGCTTTGCCATTTAGTACAATCCAGTTCTGTGATGTACTGTCTTTAATTTTTTTTCAGAGTAAATTATTTGCTCTGAAGTAATCTAGACAATATCTAAACCTTTCATCTTAGCAAGAAAGGAAAATAATAGTATCAATAAAACAAAACTAGTGTATTTTGCTAGTTTTATATTTCTTGTAAAACTTATTTTTACAGCTCTTTTCAATGCCTCCTATACTGTAAATTCTCCAAAAAATATCTGGCTTTCATTTCATTTTATTTCTGCCAGCTCAGGCCATCTACAGAAAATCTCTCACAGAATCATACACACAGAAGTCATACGCCTGGAAACGATGGAAACAAATTGCAACTGATTATGCTTGATCTCTGAAAGCGTCTCTTTTCCCTGTTTTAAGAATATTTGAAAATTCATTCTCATCCACTGACAAGGTGACTGACTCGTATATAAAGACGAGCTGCCTAGCTAAATAAATGTCTTCATAAAACAAGTATCTGTAATTTAGGCTTTGTTGCTGTTGCCACTTCTATTTTTTTATCAAGAAATGTATTTATTCAGCTATGTCTTTGTTGTCATGTAACATATATTTTATGCCAGTGAAAATTTTAATGATCATACAACTTAGAGATGCCATGTGCATTAAGTAGCTTAACATTGCAAGCAGGAGGAAGTTAATCATTTTTCAACTTGCTGACTTGATTATAGAGGAATTGAACACATGAGTTTTAATTCTTTGCTTTCTCTAATCAGCTGTTTTTGGAGTTCAATTTTGAGATGTGAATTTTTTTAATAGTAGTATTTATCAAAGCGACATAGGATTTGTTAGATGTTCCAGTGATTTGATGTGTTTATTGTTCTCATCTCTTGTTGAGCACCTGCAGGCAGCATGTAATTGGAACACACATTGTGATCTTTAGGACTTTTTCTGTATCTCGAGATTGGATTATCTGTTGATTTGCTATTGATATATTTGGCTTTTAAGGACTTTTTTTGCTTTGTTTTGGTGATTTGCTGTATCCTCCTGAAGACTCTATATGTTACAACAGCCAGCCTCCTGCAACTCAGACCATGAGCGTTTGAAAACAGGGCCCACTCACACAGTAGAAATACACATCTTTAAAAAGTGGTGTTCTAGGAGCAGCAATTATCTGTGCATGATTACCTCCTAACCTGCTAAATGGCTGGTTCAGATCTCCTGCTGTCAGTAAACAAACAGGGGTTGATTAACACTCTTGTTAGCATTCCAAAACCCTTTGATGTATGGTGTGCTACTTTTGACCACTTTTTTTTTTTTTTTTTCAATTTTAAGTGTGTTTCTGGAGTAGGTTACCAATTTCAACAGTGGAATGAAAAGAGTATTTCAGTGTGCTTGACCTACAATGGAATATCCCAACTGAATATGACAGACTCAGTGTCTTACCTGACATTATTTCATATACTCTTTTCCAACCCTCACAATATACTTACTTTCACTGTATCTTGTTGTGAATCCCTAAATGTATTTTTTGCCTGTTTCCTTAAGCCATATTAGTATTTATAACAGATAATAGATTGACACTATTGCAAGAAGAAATAGGCACAAAGAATCCATAACACTACAACAGGAATAAGGTTTTCATGTTGCTTACATAGTACCTTAACTTTATTTTTAAGATGTATTGCAAAGCATATATTAATCCAGTTCTATTAGTTTTCAATCTAGATGGTTGTTATGGGATGTGTAGCTTCTTTCTTATGAAATAAATGAAAATCATCAGTTAAGTTCACACGAAAGAGCTTACAGATTGTACAGTTTCTGTTTAAAAACAATATGGGCTAGACTTGGATCAATGCCCTACATGGGTTATATATACCTGTTGGTTTGATAATAGACATCAGTTCAGTGAGAACATGATAAAAAAAAATTAAGTGGCTGTTGATGACTGTTGAGACAAGAAGTTAACATCTGAGGTTGATAGCAATTGTTTCTTACGAATTCTTACGAATCTCCAGAGCAATTTGAATGATGAAAGCAAAAGTCCATTTTCTGAAGTTCTTCAAATATATACGTACACCTCAGGGGCAGTTTATAAATAATAAACTCTATTTATTTTATGTGAAAGATGGCTATTCTGGAACATCTTCATCCAAAAAGCATTACACCTCTTTAAAGAACACATTTTTACTGTCACTTTATTCAGAGTCTTCTCAGTTTCATCTAATGCTTTGAAGTGATCCTAAAGACACAAGAAATGCCCTGCTGGGTGAGGCTAGCCCAGCTTCATCCAGCCCAGGAGATGCTGTTTAGGAAAAGCATGGAAGTCTAGCCATTTTTTGAAGTCCATTCTTCCTGTATTCCCCCAGTATGCAGAATAGTTCTATGAGAGGTGTTGGAAAGAACAACTTTGCCCAGTTCTTTTAATATCTTTAAAATCTGAAGACATGGGAAGTATAATGGCAGCTGTAGAGAGGACCATTTATCTGCTATGAGGAGAGCATTAAGAAAGAGGATAATTACCTTCTGTGACCATAGAAGGAGAGTGGCAAAATTTCCTGAATGAAAAGCAAAAAGATGACTTTCAGAACTCCAGCCCATAGCCATGGGCTGCAACTCTACCCCCACAACACTGAAGGTCAATGCATGCTTATATCATTATAAAGCAAGGCCTGCCTCTAACTCTCTATGCTATGCAAGGAAATTTGAATCAGGTGAAAATGGGGTTCTTATCTACCAAACAATTAAGGCAGAATAAAGAATGATAAAATTAATAAAGGAAATGACATGCAATTCACAAACTAGAATTACATTACTTGTTGGTGATTGTCCTTTTTCTGTCATGGTGATAACATTCATAATTGGAACAAAGCTCTCCTGTGCAGGAGACAAAGTTCTTTGCAGCTAATCTCAGTGTGGCAAAAATTCTTGTAGGAACCAAGAATCATCATGGTTTTGAATGAAGGGCACATTTCTTTGAACTCACCTTTTTAATGGAAGCAGAAGAAAGAAGGAAGAAAGGAGGAAGAAAGAAGGAGAAAGGCAGAAGGACACAGAAAACAAATGCCATAAGTTCGTTTGTACTTGTTGCAACTGAGGTATATTGATGGGATGGTCTACTGTAAGAAGTAGGTCATCAATTCACAGATTGAGTTAGAAAATCTAAGTTCAGGGACAGATATTGGCAGACTGAGAAGCAACAGTAGAGGCTATAAAGAAAAATAAGTGTTTGTAGAATAATGAGTAGAGTTAAATCCTGAGGAAGACACTATAGGTTTTAAAAAGAGACTAAGAAGGGCCTTGTTCCCAAATGAAAACAAAACCCTAAGTGTGGATGTTGCTATGCAAGTAGATTCAGATTCTCTAGATGAACAAGTAGTAAACTCTGCAAGTATTACTTTACCTCCTGACATAAACCTGAACCGGAAATAGATGTCTTACCATGATACTTTACTTTTTCTACCATAAACCCAAAATAAAACAAAGGAGACTTACACTACAACAGCCTTTTTCTCCTGGCAGATGTTATGTACAATATGTTTTCCAAAGGCACTCTGGTTCCTCTGCATGCAGGAGGGAAAGGCTGACAAATTCTGATCAATCCAGTGCCTAAGACATGTACAACTACACTTTGTGGGAAAAAAAAAAGTTACAAAAATGAAAGGAAAATAAAAGATAATTTTCCTGCCTCTATAAAGCAGAGGAACAAGAAGAAAACAGGAAGGAAGAAAACTGAAAGAAAGAAGAAATTAAGAAAATGGGAATAGAGGGCAGAATGTGAATGACATCATTTCTGGGGTCAGTAACTCAGGGCATACTTTCGATGGTGTGTACTTCTATTTTCTGTAGCTAGCAGCACTGTATTAACTCTTCTGATTTGTTAAAGGAAACTTCCCTGTCTGATCATCCAGGATTGACTCTGGCAGTCACTTTTGCACCACCTGAGCTGGGACCGAAGACCCTTCGAAGCTACACACCCTACAGAGACCGGGTCTCATTACCGACTCGACCCTAGGTTTCCCAGAGCAGAGTCTCAGACATCCAGATCCTTAAAATAATTTAATCACGGTGCAATAGCTAAATAACAAAATAACAGCTCGAGCTGAGTGACTCAGAGAGGGGACCCCGAGCCCTATGGCTTTTATACTCTTACAGTACAGGGCCGGAAAGTCTGGGGGTCATCGGCTCCTGCAGTCTCCGAGTGTCCTGTCACAGCTGAGTCACAGGTCCCCGTGCCCTTTGTTATGCAAAGATCAGCAGTTCATGGCCTCTTGCCTCGGGCGTGGGCTCCTGCCCCTCAGAGCTCGCACTGCAGCTGCACACCGAGCTGCCTGCACTAGGTATTGTTTTGATATTCAGGCAGAAAGTGAATTCTGCCTTCCATTGCAACTGGTCACTTTTCCTGAGTTTTGGCCAGAAATAGCCTGTGTGACAGCTTATTATTGTACTAAATGGTAACTGACAGATTAAACATATTACTGAGCTTGCATTTCATTTCTATGAACACCTGGGAATGGACAACATACCAGGTCACATCTTGATGCTTTTGTTGTTTTCACAAAGCTGTGTAACTTAATTGACTACTGAGGACAATATTATGCCAATATACCCACACTAAATACAGTTAACCTCAAAGTATGGCACAAACTGGCTTTCCTTGCTGTTGATTCCAACTCTGAAAACAGAACTTCACTAGCATGATATTCAAAAGTGATCTCTATGTTTTAGTCATCTGTGCATGTTTAGCTGGGTTTATGTTTCACTTTCTGAATATTCTTTTAATTCTGAACATCAAGTCATTGAAGTTTTTTTCATGTTGGATACTCAAAATTGTCAGGTGCTTTTGTAAACCACAGCCCTATTCTCAGTAGATATTCAATAAACTCAAGTTGCCGTTACTCCTCCTAGCTTCATATTCACAAATTAAAATTGGTTGGACCCAATTCTTAATGTGGCACTTGAGATTTACACCCCTCTGCAGGACTATCTTTGTATAAAACAACAGCAGATCCAAAATGGATGAAATTTCTGTCAGAAAATTTTTATGACAGGTAACAATTTGGGGAGGGTTATAAGTTTTCATTATTTTTATTGCATTTTATACATTTCTATTGCTTTTTATTATCTATTACTATTATTTAAAACAAAGAAGTCGGCGTGATTACAAGGTAAAATGCTGTTTGACTCATCCTCTGCAGTAATGTCTTTAGGGACCAAAATGCTAGCTTTAACACAGAAATTTTTGTTGCCTCCTGACACTGAGCCACACTACACCTGCCAGTCTCCCAATTGACAGTTTTCTCAATTCTTTTTTTAAACTAAGCTGAAACATCCAATTAAGTTTAAAATAGAATGGCCCTGGGAAGAACTTTTCTGAAAGCTGTAGTAGAGGTAGCAGCTCATCTTAACTGGAGGCTAGGACTTGCAATACCACATTCCTTTATGAAATCACGAGAGCTTTATGTAAGCAAAAGTTAGACTTTTGCAAAGTCAGCCAGCATAAAGCAGCCATGTAACCAAAAAAAAAATTTGATCTACACACAGTGAAGAAATTAACTTTGGGGGAGAATGAGTGCCAGGTGAAAGGAAAAAGGACAGATGAGCAGTATTTGTCCTGGCATGGCATTTCTAGGCCTGATTATGCAACAATGTGATTAAAGGGAGAAGAAAAATAGTTGAATAGAGTTCATCACCATGTTATGAAAATTTCAGTTTGGCTTAATGGCAAAATCTCCACTGTAGTTATCACAGTCAGCACAAAACCCTAGGCCCTTTTTTTCAAGGAAGCCTTTTGATTCAGAAGCTGTTAGTGCCCTGAGGCATAAACTGAGGTGAGGATCTGTGGTTGAATTTTGTGCGTGCATGAACTACCAAAACGAGTTTCAGCTGCACATAGTAGGCCTGATCCTGAATGCCTGCAGTACCATTTGAATTAATTAACTTCAATCAGCAGCTCACTTGGGGGTCAAATTGTGATTTTGAGGTGCAGACCAAAACCAACGTGCAGTATGAAAGCTATTGTATTTAAGAAAGCCCAAGTAATGCTAATCCCTTATCTTCAGTTCCTTCTTATACTTAGTGAAAGAAAAGAGCAATTTGCTTGTGTTATGTATTGTTTTCTTCACACTTTCTCAGCCGTATTAGCTAGAAGTGAAGGAAAGAAGCCTAATATTGAGAACCTTACTATCCCAGGAGTGAGCTCTAAGAAGCACAAAAATGTAGCCTGTTCATACACACCTGCATGAAAATCATGCGTTATTTTTACAGTGGTTGAGAGGATTAATTCTCTTCTTTATGGTCTTGCATCAGATGTAATCCAGCTAATGATCTAGCCCCAAACTCATACAGTTTAATAATTACAGTCATAATACATAAAAATCAAAACCTCATTTAAGATGAATAGTGTCTATTGAATTTCTCCTCCAAAAATTGTACATTTTGTATTATTTTAAAAGTATAAATTATACTTTAGCAGATTTCTGTGGACTGTAATATTAATTCAAATATTTTTAAACAAAATTCACTTTGACTTCAAAAAGTCTGGTATTTGATTTTCATAAAAGAAAGATGTTACAACAGAAAGAGTACTTTCTAGGTACCCTTCAAAAACAGTATCCTTGCATCTCCACCCAAAAGGCATATCTAATGAAACTGTGATTTTGTTAAAACTACCAGGGATATGCTTCCTGGAAATTTTTTTTATTTCTTATTATTACTATTTTTTCCATAGCCAAAGATATTGAACAAATGAATAGATGTTTACAGAAATCCTTGAGTTAAAAAATAATTCATTTTTTTTCACAGTATTAACATTTTCCCTGAAAATTAGCCTGGTGTAGAGAAAAAGCATTTAGTAGTAAAAAGAGGAAGCATAATCAAATACCAGTAATCCAGTTCCTCCCTTTAAGTTTGAGAGTTTGTATTAATATGATAAGATATATATATTGTTTGATATTCTTCACAAAGATGGAATCTCTAAACGGATGGAAATACATTCAAGCAGTTACAAGGTGTGTTGGGTATAAAAGAACTGTTCATTGTCACAGTCACAGTCTCTTGCTTTGGTTCCTCAGGTAGTTTCATTAAAAGCTAAAGAATCCTTTTCTACCACATAACTATATCAATGATCAAGAAGTATTCAGAGAATGTAGAGGAAAGATAAGTACCTACTTTGCAGCAAATCTCAAGAAATTATCTTGTTAAATCATAGTTTTGCAGGATAGCATCAACAGTTAACAGCAAAGGGGGAAAAAACAAGGGTGCAACAGTTAGACTATCAAGGTAAAATCTACCTCGAAAACAACAGGTCTACTTGTTTGTTTTCCAAAGCTATACTTGTAAAAGACAGAAGAGATACCATTTTAAATTATATTCCCAAGATAAGCATATTCAAGAAACTTTACAGGAAGATGATTCACCAGCACCTGATAGCCTGCAATCATCTGTAAAATCTCTATTAAAAGGAGAGTTGTCTTGCCTGTGTAACATAAATGTCAGCTTGGCAGAAAACAGTAATCCCTTTTTTAAGAGTTTTCTTGACAAACATTAAAATTTTGAAGTATGGAATATGAGAATGTAAAAGGGAAAAAGCCCACAGTGCAATAAATAACTACTAAGTTCTTAACACCTAGTTGAGACACTGGGGTACTGGGCTACAGATAGATGTAGCTGTCCAACATAATTTCAGATTGTTTGGCTTTGATATTCATATTTCAAAAAGTTTAAAACTAGCAAATTATTAGCCATATAAAGAAAATAATTTGCTATATACCTTTACCAAATACTCTATCCTTACAATTCTTTCTCCCTACTGGCTGGAGATTTGTGATTAGTTCTTTCTTCTGTGTTGACAATTGACAGTGGTGACAGCAATGTTTCCAGTGACAATATCTCCTTCTTTCACTGTTTTCCCTTCCTTTTTCTTCATAAAGGAAGACTGGGAAGAGGGAGGAGGAGAGAATAACATATAGAACATAACAACAGAATGTTCTGTTTTCGTTACATTGATGCATGACTTACAGCAATATAATATACTTCTCTTTTTGTAATAGGATTTCTTTTTAATAATTTTACTCCCCAGAGAGAAGTATTATAAGTGGTTTTTTCTCCATGTTTGTACCTAGGCATAAAAGTAAATTCTAGGTGTATGTTTAGCAAATATACTACCAGAACACTCTTAATACCCAATGTTGGGTGTTTTGAGAGAAAAAAGACATGATAACTACTCCCAGAGGCTGCCATTAAGATGTTCTTTAACAAAACATCTCACCTGGGGAGCTTTCAAATGAATTCTTAAAACTAGTAATCCTTCCTATTTTATAGGAAAGGCAAACATTATATAACACTAGAATGTAAAGTTTTATTATTGCATTTATTATTATTCTCTGTTCCCTTCCATTTTTAGTTTCTACAACTTTTCTAGAAATTACTTGGGTTGTAGGAGACCCCCATCACATCAGTGTGCTATCAGTGGTTATACCCCTGGAGCACTGCACTTCATGATGATCCAGCTCAGATCGTCCAGGTGCTGCCCTAGATAGCAGTCTTTGCCTGTGGGCACACCCTTGTTTGTAATGCAGGCATGCAACCTACTTTAAAAACTCCCACCCACATACACAGATACATTTAGGGAGATAGCCTTTTCCTTGCTGAAAGCAAGACTTTTAGGAAACACCCTCACTGAAGTATTCACACTTGATAAGTAAATCAGTAATAGGCAAGCCTGTAATTTGTTGTAGTGTGACCTCTCAGATATGCAACTAGTAAGGTTTTTGTTGTACTTGGTTTTGTTTCTCGTTTTGTTTTTGCTACACAATAACTGTTCTGTGGTTTTATTTGTTAAGCAAACCCTTGCCTCATTGAAATATTCCTTTTTTCAAACTTTCCAAGAGGCAACAGTTCAACTGATGTGGAAATGTGCAGGCCTTTATTTATAAAGAAATACTATGATATGGTGGGATGACCTCGGGTGTATGCCAGGTTCTCATCAAAGCTGTTTCATCATTCCCCTCCTCAATTTGACAGATGACAAAAAAACCCCAAGAGGCTCATAGGATAAGAACAGGGAGAGATCATTCACCAATTACTGTCACAGGCAAACCAGACTTGACTTGGGGAAATCAGTTTAATTTATTATCAACCAAATCAGAGTAAGATAATAAGAAATAGAAACAGATTTTTGAAAAAACCATCAACCTTCCCTCCACTCCTGCCTTCCTTCCAGGCTCAACCTCACTCCCAATTTTCTCTACCTCTTTGTCCCCAGAAGCACAGGGGGTGGAGATTTGGGGTTGTGGTCAATTCATCACATGCTGTCTCTGCTGTTTCTTCCTCCTCAGGGGGAGGACTCCTCACACTCTTCCTCTGCTCCAGCTGCTCATGGAAGACAGTCCTCCACAAAATTCTCCAATGTGATTCCTTCCCAGGGGCTTCAGTTCTTCACTAACTGCCTCATCATGGGTCCCCCAGAGGGTCACAAATTCTGAGAGCAAACCTGCTGCAGCATGGGCTCTTCTCTCCTCAGGACCACAGGTCCTGGCAGGGGCCTGCACCATCACAGGCTTTCTACAGAGTGTACCTCTTTCAGGCACATCCACCTGTTCCACTGTGAGGTCCTACATGGCTGCGGGTGAACAACCTGCCTCACCATGGTCTTCACCTCAGGCCTGAAGAAAAAGAAAAGAAACACAAAACACAGCACACCTATGACAGGCTAAAGGGAGCTTTGAGACCAGATTGCAAAGAGTATGTAGTCAACCATAATTTAATACCAATGTGATTCTGGTCTACATGTTAGTAAAACTGCTTTAAAATTACTTACAGAAAACAGTTAGAATTATTGAATCTAACATTGAGTTTTGGGATAAAAGTCACACTTAAACTGTGCTGTCATTTAGAAAAAGGCCTGCAAAAAGGCAGTAGCTTAAGCAGGACATAGGTAGTGCATAATCCTTCAATGCTTCTGACCTCCCTACAAAACAGTAAATTTCCCTCTACATCATTAATCCTATATAATCCAAATCTCTGTAACAATGCCAATTTTATTGTTTTGATCATATTCTTGGCAGCAATGTTAGAGCTGGTTAGTTGCAAATTACTCTGGCTAAGCCTCAAAACATGAATACGTTTATGAACTATAAATTATGTTCAAAGACATGTCACTCTTGCCTTCCTAGCACTATACAAAGTTCATTAAACTGTACATAATATGGCCTTAATGCAGTTGCCTTTGATGTCAATAGAGAAAAATATTGGCCATGTGCTCATTGCACTGGTTTTGATGATCTGGGAGCACAGACTGGCTGCTGTAGTGTTATAATGTCTTCCCATGCAATCCAGGGCAAGTGAGTAAGAAAAATAACTTGTAGTCATGTAAGTTTGGAAACAAAAAATGTACATATTTGTTGTAGTTAGGTGCTAACTAAGTTAACTGCTAGGTTTAACCCTCAAGAAAAATGAGAGAGATTGTGGAACCAGTGGGGAACTCATGTCAGCCTCGACCAATGTATTCCTTACTGCCTTTATAGGATATGGAGAAAAAAACAAACCCAAACATTTATAAAATTAATCTAATCAATTCTGGATGTTTTCTTTATAATGCTATAATGTTTACCACAAATAAGCACGTTTGTGCTTATTTGGCCATTGGAGCCAAGCTTAGAAGTAGCTTTCCACATGTGTGTACACCCAGTCTCACAGACCTTTTCCAGTGTGATTCCCAATCCTTCTGTTGGCAAAGGTAGAGACACCTCCACTCAGCTAACTTGTGTTGCAGATTCTGCCTGACAACTCTCAGCCAATGAGGAGACAATCTGCGGAGCATGGTGCTCTGAGCTGTGCTGGTGGAGCCAGGAACTGTGTACCTATTTTTGCTGGTGTTGGGTCTTCCATCATTATTTGAGGTTGCACATATTTTGCTGACTGAAATCAATTTAAACTCATAGTCAATTTGTAACTGTCATCATCAACACTTCCTGAAGACTAGATCAAGCCAGATGGATCTCTTAGCAAGAAAATACAGGTAGATTAATTCTTAGGCTTGAACAGAAATTGTTAAGAAACAAGTTCCCATTTTTAAAAATAGGTCATATGGATGTATTTTTTTCTTAATCACTCTGATAATTTCATTTTTTTTCCCCAAATGCCCATCCATAAAGCAGAGAAATTCATATGTACTTTCTCTCACTTTCTTGCCTGCCCTTAATGTAGGAAGATGTCTACTGCAATATGCAGTTTCTGGACTATCGTATATGGGATTCCTGATCTTTTGTTAGTAGAATAAAGTGATTTAGATATCATATTAATTATATTTTATAGCAATTTATTTAATTGATAACAGAAGTTCTCTCTCTTTTTGTAATACATTATATTCAAAACAAGTAGAGTGACTTCACCAAGGGCAATGCCTGTCTGACCAATATAATGGCCTTCTACAATGGAGTGACTATGTCAGTGCACAAGGGAAGATCTACACATATCATCTGTCTGGACTTCTGTAAGGCCTTTGACAGGGTTGACTCCAACATCCTTAGCTCTAAACTGGAGAGATAGGGATCTGATTGATGGTCTGCTTGGTGGATTAGGAATTGGTTGAATGGTTGCATCCAGAAGGTAGTGGTTAATGGCTCAATGTCCTGATGGAGATCAATGATGAGTTGTGTCCCTCAGGTATCTGTACTGGGACTGGTACTGTTTAATATCTTCAACGAGGACATATACAGTGGGATTGAGTGCACCCTCAACAAGTGTCCTGATGACACCAACCTGTGGTGTGCAGCTGACATACATGAAGGACAGGATGCCATTCAGAGGGTCCTGGATTAACTCGAGAAGTGGGCCCATGTTAAACTCATGAGATTCAGCAAGGCTAAGTGCAAGGTGCTTCCCCTGAGCTGCAGCAACTCCCAGTATCAGTAAAGGCTGGAGGATGAAGGGATTGAGAGTAGCCCTGTCAAGAAGGACTTGGGCATGCTTGTGGATGAGAGGCTGGACATGAGACAGGTTAAGAGAGGTAAGTTTGGCCTTGTACGCCACTCTTATGAGAGTCCACCTGGAGTACTGCATCCAGCTCTGGGGTCCCCAGCACAGGAAGGACATTGACCTGTTAGAATGAGTCCAGACAAGGGCCACTAAGATGATGAGAGGGATGAAGCAACTCTCCTGTGAAGACAGGCTAAGAGTTGGTGTTGTTCAGCCTGGAGAAAAGAAGAGTCTGGGGAGACCTTATTGAAACCTTTCAGTACTTATAAGGGACTTAGAAGAAAGATGAGAACAGATGTTCTAACACAGCCTGTCTCAACAGGAAAAGGGATAATGGTTTTAAAATAAAAGAGGGGAGATTGAGTCTAGATATAAGGAAAAAATATTTTACGATGAGGCTGGTGAAACACTGAACGGGGTTTTCCAGATAGGTGGTGGATGCCCTGTCCTTGGAAGCATTTGTGGTCAGGGTGAACAGAGCTCTAAGCAACTTGATCTAGTTGAAGATGTCCCTGCTCATTGTAGGGGATTGTACTATATGGCCTTTAAAGGTCCCTTCCAACCCCAGATACTCTGAGACTTGTCAGAAAAAAAAATCCCACATACTATTTATAGCTGGTGTTCAGTGATTAATAGGACTGCCAGATGGTTCCTCCACTATACAAAGCAGGCACACATGGAGACTATAGCAACTTCAGGTCCTTGAGATGAACCCCCTCCTCTTTGAGGGCCAAGGTTTTTCTCCTACCCTTAATTTTTATTTTATATAACTAAGTTGCGATAAAAGCTATTTCAGACTAAATTAGGTGACATCTCTGAGCTTTTCAACATAGACCCCAGAGTGCTGAAGCCTGTCTGAGCTGTGTTCCATTACCACCTTTGCATTCCACCTGTCTAGAACACTGCTAGAAGCATTTAATTATATTTTAACACAGTCTTCTCCTTTGCATGAGCACTCTATTCTTAGCATTTGGAAATCTAAAATTCTTCTGTGATGGCAAAAAAAAGCTATTTATTTGATGTCTTTGTATGTCCTTCTAGCTACCATCTGCCTGTGTATTGTTTTATTTCCAAAACAAATGATAAACAGATGATATTGTTTCTTCTGCAATGTTTGTTTACATAGGTGGGGCTTGCATTATAAAACTAAATGCTGCAAGCATCCTGTAATGCACACACATCTTGGTGCTTAGTGCCAAGTCTGACAATGACTCTTCCTATGAAATTTAAGTTGCAATAAAATAAAATATTTAGCAGGTGATTTTAAATACCAGATTTCCTGAATGCTTAAATGTTTCACAGTACATCTCAGTACCATAAAAGAGTGTGCAAACTTATTATTTGCACACACAAATATGCGTAGTCAGCTCTTGATGCTCTCATCTGTAGGACCACAAAGACACATTTAATGAATATTTATGATGTGGTGTCTGAAGTTATAGTGATGTACAACTACTTCACACTTCGATTCCAAATGAGCTATGCAAAAATCTATCATCTGCTTGAGTGAGTTCCCTATATCTTGGCCTTGGACACATATGGACATGGCCTTTCTTATTTTCTGACTTCTAGAAAAGGTTAATAAAGGGTAAACACATCTTAAATAGTGGGTAGAACTTTGGGTCTATA
>NW_008664480.1:0-11641 GCF_000695815.1 Acanthisitta chloris | reverse complement strand
AGAAAAATAGATAGGCAGTAATAGTGAAATTTCTTACTTTCTCCTTTCTGTCCCTGAAATTCATACAGTTGTGAAATGGTGCATGCAAATGCATTGTATAAATCTAGATGCCATGTGAACCACATTGTGCAGAGCTGCACAAGAGTTTTTTGTATCAGAAAGTTGATCATATTATATAGCAATGGATGGATGTATACAATTTCTGAAGGCATAGGCCCTTACACTGGGAAATTTGTACCGAATACAGAAAAAATTTGAAAGCCACTGTTCTCATTGGTAGGATAAACAAGTAACCTTTTCAGAGGGAAACTCATATTCACTCAAGAAGGGGGTACTGTTACCAGATGAGGGTTTTCTGTGCTACTGGAAGATTAATGGTTGAATTTTTTACACTACAATATGCCATAGGGTGATACACTGCAATTAAAAGTACAACACTGAACAATATGATTGCAAAATTTGACATACATTGGATATATGTATTATTTTGCTTATATTTAAGATAAAGAACCCTTTTTGTTATTATTTGTTTCTAAATTTTTAAACACTGCTTAAATGGAAGCATTGCAAAAATACCAGTATCAACTCCAGCTTCCTGACAGTTTTTATGATTCCTTGACCTTAATTTTAATACTGCCAGACATTTGCAGTTGTTTATCTTTGTTTGGCTTTCAAATAATCACAATGTACCTTTTTGCACATTTCTTCAAATAAACACTTCTCAGGTTTTTTTCTCCTTATTTACAATCTGCCCATAATACTGCAAATTGTGGGCTTACAGACTGTTCGCATTTCAAAGGGTAATTTCAGCTCCATCATTATAGATGTTCAGCTGCAAATTACCAATTCATTATATTTCACTATCAACAAATGGTCAAAAAACAATCAGTCCAATTCCATAAGCCATATAACCTCCTCTACAACTCTTCTACATTTGCACACATGTGAACACATACATTGCTTATGGCAATGACCTTTGCTCTATTTCCTTCTGGAAGCAAATAAGAACACTTTTTATAAAAATGATCCCCATTGCTATAGCCCTCCTTCTGATGCAGAGCATCAAATCTTGTGATAGCATGGCCACCATATTTAACCTTCAAGATCCTCTAGAGTCATGGAACACTCTAGTAGTCAGATGTTTTTTCAAATATACTGTAGAGTAATGAGACTGTAAAATGTCTGATCTTTAGTATTCTATTCTGAAGACATTATCTAAGCTGTATATTAACATTTTTACTAAATAATTATGGGATATGTAGCTAAATAATTTCTTCACTGTGCTACACATCTGCTATCTAACCATAATACATGGGACTGCTAACCCACAATCATGAAAATCAATGAAGTAGAAAGAGTAGTCAGCCTTATCTTTTTAATACCAGAACTGCATATTCGCCCTTATCTTATCACACAAATTCTAGAGAGGGTTTGAAGCAAGTTGAGGGGGTTTTAATTTTTTTTTCTCTTCATGAAACATTAATGGACAGTGTATTCTTACTGCTTTATAAAGAACACTCCTTCATTCACTCCAGAAAGACCTGGGAGTCCTGGTGGATAAGTCAACTATAACCCATCAATGTGCCCTTGCAGTCAAGAAGGCCAATGGCGTCCTGGGGTGCATTAGGAAAAGCACTGCCAGCACATAACGGCAGGTTATCCTTCCCCTCTACTCAGCCCTGGTGAGGATGCATCTGGAGCGCTGTGTCCAGTTCTGGACCCCTTAGCTCGAGAAAGACAATGAACTACTGGAAAGGGTCCTGCAGTGGGTTACAAAGATGATTAGTGGACTGGAGCATCTCTTGTGAGGAAATGCTGAGGGAGCTGGGCCTGTTTAGTCTGGAGAAGTGATGACTAAGAGGGGATTTTATCAATGCATACAAGTAGCTTAAGGCAAGTGCCAAGTGGATGGGACCAGACTCCTTTCAGTGGTGCCTAGTGAGTGACACGACAAGGGGAAACAGGCACAAATGGAATCACAGGAAGTTCCATCTGAATAGGAGGAAAATGTTATTTACTGTGAAGGTGACAGAGCACTGAAATATGCTGCCCAGAGCGACCATGGAGTCTCCTTCTCTGGAGATTCTCAAAACCTACCTGGACATGATCCAGTGCAACCTGTTGTAAGTGAACCTACTTTAGCAGGAGGCTTGGACTAGATGATCTCCAGAGGTCTCTTCCAGCACCAACCAGTCTGTGATTCATTTGAAGTGAAACAACATACTGTTAAGTAGTTATTGCCTCTGAGATGGTCTATTTTCAGAAGCAAGTTAATTGAAGATAGCTTATAGTTTCTATTAAAGCCTGTTAATAGTAAAAACTTAAGCTTAAACTCATCAAAATGAAAGACACTTGTGAAATCCTGGTTGCAGTGGAATCAATATCAGTAACCTCATTGGCATAAGTGATGCCAGGTTTTCAACCACTATGACATACAAAAGAGCTTTCATTAAAACTGCCATAATTATAAGGCTGTTGATGATGCCAAGTCCTAAATTCTTTATTCAGTAGGGTTGAAATCTGAAGTAATGACCTAATATGACTAAGTACTTCAGAAACTGGCGCAACAATAAAAATATAGTAAAAACCCTATTCTTTCAGATATTAGCTACAGGCTACTGTAAGCATAATGAGAGCCATGAGTAGTAATTTAATATCCTCGTTTCTTGTTAGAATTGTGAAGACACAGACAGATAAACACACATCCACAGACAGACCAGCTGATCAGTTTTCCAACCAGCAGATATTAATGAACGTGTCCTCATTCCAGTCTGCAGACTCTGGGAGCAGACCCCTGGAGGGCATTTCAAAGTCAAACAGGCTTTGTGGAATGGCTCATAGAACTCTACAGAGACTAGCAGGCCATCCATACCTTGGAATAAGTCCAAAATTTCTCCTTCATGGGACAATGGAACTTAGGACTATGGCAATTAATAATTTCTACCTGGAGGGATATCTGGATTGGATGAAAACCAAACATTTTATTCTTTTTTGGATCATGACTCTAAGATTATCTATCAGTGCAGCAGTTTTTTCTTTACTTTTGATTTGACTTCTGCCATGCCAAATGCACACAACAGCACATTTCTTCTTTTGGATATGAGTTATGATAATTCATACTCAAGAATGGGAATCTCTAGCTATCCTTATATGAAGTTACTGACATTCCTACTTTTTTAAGGACCTAATGCTGCAGTCCACAATAGCATTTTCTCCAGCATACAAGTTCCTTACTATACTGCAGACCATGGTACTGAAGAGTAGTCAGTTCTCCAGACAGATGCCTTTTCCTCTGGACCTTCAAATTCCTCCTTAAAAGTCACCTATATGGTAATGCATATAAAAAATCCCATCATTCTGATAGTGGCTAACAAGGTGATGACTTGTAATTACTGTGATTGCTGCTAATAGCGTGCTGGTTTTAGTTCAGGAGATTCCCATGGGCCCACTTCTTGAGCTTGCCATGTCCCTCAACTTGGTATCATCTGCAAATTTGCTGAGGTGGCAATCAATATTTTTGCCTATGTCATTAATGAAAATATAAAATAACACTGGCCCAATATTACCCCTGAGGGACACCACTTGTCACTAATGTTCATTGAGACTCTGAGCCGTTTACCACTACCCTCTGGATGCAACTGTCCAACCACTTTCTTATATATCTAACAGTTCACTCACCAAATCCATCTATTTCCAGTTTAGAGAGAAGGATGTTGTGGAGGATCATGTCAAAGACTTTACAGAAGTCCAGGAAAATGGCACCTGTAGCTCTTCCCTTGTCCACAGATGTAGTCACTCCATCGCAGAAGGCCACTACGACTGTCCTGTCTTGAATCATCTCCCTGTCCTCCATGTGCCTTAGCATGGCTTTTAGGAGGATCTGTCCCATGATCTTCCTAGGCACAGAGGTGAGGCTAGCAGGTCAGTATTTCCTGGGGTCCTCAATCCTATCCTTTTTAAAGATAGGTACAAAGTTTTCCTTTTTCTATTCGATGGCAACTTCACCTGACTGCCATGACTTCAAATATCATGGAGAGTGGATTTGTCCTCCATGTGCCTTAGCATGGCTTTTAGGAGGATCTGTCCCATGATCTTCCTAGGCACAGAGGTGAGGCTAGCAGGTCAGTATTTCCTGGGGTCCTCAATCCTATCCTTTTTAAAGATAGGTACAAAGTTTTCCTTTTTCTATTCGATGGCAACTTCACCTGACTGCCATGACTTCAAATATCATGGAGAGTGGATTGGCAACTACATCAGCCAACTCTGTCAGGACTCTGGGATGCGTCTCATTGGGTCCCATAGACCTATGTACGTTTAGGTTCTGCAGGTGGTTATTAATTTGATCGTTATTTACTGTGGGAGGGACTTTTCTTCCCTAGTTTCCATCTTGCTGTCCATTGACTTGAGCTGGGGAAAGAATGAGGAAGGACAGGGGGGATGTTGATAGTGAATGATAGTTGTATTCCCAAGTAACAGTTGTTCATGGTGGATCCCTGCTTTCCAGTTCTTCTTTGCTTGCATATGTGACTTTCGCTTTATCTATCAAACAGTCGTTATCTCAACCCATGAATTTTCTCACTTTTACTCTTCTGATTCTCTCTCCCATCCCACTGGAGAGGAGTGAGTGAGCATTGGTGTGGGCTGAGCATCTAGCTAGGGTTGAACCACAAAAACTAGCTATAGATTGTGCAAGCAATGTGTCTGTGTTAAAATATCCTATTATTCTTCTTTCCTTTTTTTAATCCTTCTGAATATGATGCTTTTAAATTTTAAGGTCTGTAGAGCAAGGGGTTTTATGCATGGGTCAGTAAGTAGAGTATCATTCTGGTGCCAAGTAATACCCTGTACCACAAGAACAGATTCAACAGAGCCCCTTGTGAAATAATGAGTACTTGGCAAAATACAAGATATTCCCATCTGTCACATACGTGTCTCTTTCATATAAATAACAGTATGTGTGTGTATGTATGTATATTTGTGTGGTTGTAATTTTATACACACACAAACACACACACACACACACACACACACACACACACACACAAACACGTCTCAACAATGCTGGTTTTTCTAAATATTGTTGCAACAAAAGTGGCAATAGATGATAATAATAATAACATAGAAAATCAAAACTTAGCAGTCCTAAAACTCTTTTAAAACTCTTTACTGAAAGACTGAATTCTGAGAGTTCATTCTGGCCTTTTGTAACCAGAACATCTGACTGAATTCAAATGAGTTTATATATACACTTCACTTCCTTCTGCAAGGGAGAGGATACATTTCACTGGTAGTGATACATTTCACTTCCTTCTCCAAGTGGCAGAGGAGCCAACAAGGAGAAGTGCTCTGCTGGACTTTGTTCCTACCAACAAGAAGGGACTGGTGGGGAATGGGAAGTTCAAGGGCAGCCTTGGCTGCAGTGACTATGAAATGGTAAAGCTCAAGATCCTTAGGCAGAGAGGAGAATGCATTGTAAGCTCACTCCCGTGGACTTCAGGAGAGCAGACTCCGGCTTCTTCAGGGATCTTCTTGGTAGAATACTGTGGTATAAAGCCATGGAAGGAAGAGGTGCTCAAGAAAGCTGGTTAATATTCAAAGATCACCTCCTTCAAGTTCAGGAGTGATGCATCCCAGAACAGAGGAATTTGGACAAAAATTCCAGGAGTCCTGCATGGGTGAACAAAGAGCTCCTGAGCAAACTGAAACACAAAAAAAGGCAGCCTACAGAGTGTGGAAACGGGAAAAGCTAGCCTGAGAGGAATACAGAGAAATTGTCCAAGCAGCCAGGAATCAGGTTAGAAAACTAAAGCTCTGATAGAATTAAAACTAGCCAGAAATGTCAAGAGCAACAAGAAAAGCTTCTATGGGCATGTCAGTGATAAAAGCAGGATGAGGAAAAATGTGGACCCTCTCCAGAAAGAACTGGGAGACCTAGTTACCCAGGATATGGAGAAAGCTGCAGTACCCAATGCCTTTTATCTCCTCAGTCTTCATCAACTTGGATGGTTGCACTCAAAGAGTTGTGGTCATTGGCTCCATGTTCAAGTGAAAACCAGTAAGTGTCACTGCTCAAGGACTGGTTTAGGGACCAACTCTACTTAACATCTTTGTTCATGACAGGGACAATAGGACTGAGTGCACACTCAGCAAGTCTGCTGATGAAACACCAAGCTGAGCGCTGCAGTCACCTCTATGGAGGGAATGGATGCCATTCAGAGGGACCATGAGAGGCTTGAGTGGTAGACCTGTGCAAATCTCATGAAGTTCAACAAGACCAAGTGCAAGGTCCTTCATCTGGGTCAGGGAAATCCAAAACACATATACAGGTTGAGCAGAGAATGGAGTGAGAGAAAAGCCCTAAGGAGAAGACCTTGTGGATGTTGGTGAATGGGAATCTTGGCATTTCTTGGCAATGTGTACTCAAAGTCCGGAAAGACAACTGTGTCCTGGGCCACATCAAAAGCAGCATGACCAGCAGGTCGAGGGACATGATCCTTTTATTCCAGTTGTCAAAGAATTACAAATATGAGTAGTTCCAGTGCAATTAAGAGGAATAAGGGGTTAATGATTTGGCTTAAATAACAATCTTTTTTTCATTTTTATTTTCTCAGAACTCCACCCTGTGATATTCCATCACACATATCTGTCCAGTGGCAGTGAAGCATTGCATGAGGCACCTAATTAGTCACAACCTAATGCAAACAGCATTAAAAACAATAGAGTGCAACATACCAGAAAAAATTCCCTCCCTTGAGCTATAGCTATCATTTAATGTAGCATATGGCTAAGAGAATTGGAGTAAAATGCTAATTTTCCCTGTGTTGACTTTTGCAGAATAACAGAGACTGCAATGACCTATATTTAAAGAACACGAAGGGTCAAAATCTTTGGTGGTGTTCATCCGCTTGTACGAGTTAAAATGAAGTCAGAGCTGCAAGTGATATGGGAAGATGGGTGGAGAAAAAAGTCCCAGTATTTTTCAAATTTTTGATCTGCCCTTTTAGCATCTAACTTTATTATCATTATATGATAAATGTCATCTATCTAGATTTTTTTGTTTTGTTTAATAAAGGGAATTACGACAAAATGGGGTAGTTTTGTTCTGAAGTGCACTATAAAAATACTTCTTTGGTTCTATTGCCCTCCTGTTCTTCCAGATTTCACTTCAGGTTTTTCAATTAAAGATGTACATTGATTGTGAGTTAAATTTGCTTTAACTTGCCTTTCATTTGATTTTATGATAAGTATTGATTTTTATTCAGCATCTACTATTTGTTTTCAATAAAACTAATAATGAATGTTGTTGATCCATGTTATTTACCATTTGATTTGAGTGTTATTGCTTGGAGACTGCTAAAGACATGTGATATGTTAATAAAAATCCTGACTTGTCATCCAGTTCAGTTGCCAGGTACAGAAATGTTCCTGTTGTTGCCAGAGTAACTTCAAGATTACAGCTTTACCGTGGAAGGTGCAGGTACTATAAAAAAAAAATGTCTGTTTATTTGTTGTTTGATTTTTTACAAGTGGCATATTAGACCTCAGCATTTTATTTATTAATTATTTGCTTTTACTTTAGCATATGACTGTGCAGTCATAAGCACCCTATTGAGCATGTAGATCCCTGCAGGAGTGTTCTCATTTTGCTAGCCTAACTTCACCACATCTATGCTGTGCCATAAGACCAAGCCAGAAGGGAGTTGCATGTATTCACATGGTCTATCTGTGCAATACCTTTCAGCCTGAATTTGTGGCCATCCAGCTGGTAGGAGGAAAATTTGAGATAAGCAATGTCTCCTGTAGTTTTTTCCCAGATGCACAGAGCTGATCTAGAAAACTGCCACTCTGTTTTCCCTTCTCATGATATCTCATGACTGACACCAAGCACAATAAAGGACCAGGGATCTTTCACAGAAGGTTCTTACAATATCTCCCTCCAGGACAGGGAGGTAATCTTTTTAAATCATGATGCTTACAAAGGAGATGTAAGGATGCTTTAGTTTTGGATTCTTTCAAACCCTACAGATGGGATGCCAGGATGATATGATTTGACTGAATAGAATTTCTATTCTATCCTATAGAAATTATGTTACAACAGCACATGTCTCAGGTTTCTTTGTCCAGGAAGCCCACGTAAGTTCAAGTGAGTCGAAATTCTGCTTTCAGTATTCTAGCATGAATTGCAAACAGTTTCACTGAACTGTCAATCCAATTGCAATTAACACACATTGCAAGCACAAGAACTGTTCATAAATCCAGTTTTGCAAAAAATATTAAAGCTTTTTCATCTGTTGTGAACAAATATTACATAAGAGAAGCTGATTCAGTGTTTGCATATATTATACATAAATTATTATTTGCTAATGATTTATTTGAACCATGATTAGGCACTGTTTATATATCAGAAGGTCCTATCTTTCTCTGCTGATATAAGAATGAAATTTATTAGAACAGCTATGAGAGAATGTCAGCATCTGAACATATGAATTTTCGGATAAAAGCCACTAATGAAAAAAATACTGATTATTTCAGATTCTGCCCAAACTTCCATTTTTAAGCTACATCGTTGGAAAAAGATGAATCAAAAATGAGAATGAAAGTGTTTGTTTTAAAATTCATCATAAGCTACTTCAGAATATTTGGTTGACTTTATATATTGATAACATTATCCATTAATCTATGGCTAAATGTATGAATCTGTAAACTTTGTAAAACTGTATTGCTGAGAAAGTGGACATTGCTTTAGAAAACTTAAGGCTCAATTAAAACTCTGCCTGGTGGTATAAATGGGTTTCTGTGCTGGTTTGGGCTGGGGCAGAGCTAAGTTTCTTCAAGGTGACTAGTTTGGGGTATATTTAGGATTTGTGCAGGGCACAGGGTTGATAATGCAGAGATGTTTTTGTTATTGCTGACAGAGCTTACACAGAGACAAGACCTTCTCTGCTTTTCATACTGCCCTGCTGGCTAGGAAGTTGGGGGTGCATGGGAGATTGGGAGCAGACACAGCTGGGACAGGTGACACAAACTGACCAAAGGGATATTCCAAACCATATGACATGGTCAGTATATAAAGTGGGAGGAAGAAGAAGGGGAGATGGGATGTTTGGAGTGATGGCGTTTGTCTTCCCAAGAAACTATTACGTGTGATGTGGCCCTGCTCTCCTGGAGATGGCTGAACACCTGCCCATGGGAAGCAGTAAATGAATTTCTTGTTTTGCTTTGCTTGCGTGTGCAGCTTTTGCTTTCTCTATTAAACTGTCTTTATCTCAACCCATGAGTTTTCTACCTTCTACCCTTCCATTTCTCTCCCCTATCCTGCTCATGGAGAAGTGAGCAAGCTGCTGTGTGGTATGGGATTGTTGGCTGGGGTTAAACCACGACAGTCTCTTTGAAAGACAAACTGAGTTTGACACAGCCAGGCTATACTACAATAAAACAAATGGTAAAAAAAAGAAAACATATATCTTCTTTTTTCTTGACTTTTTTTAAATTTTCCATTAAGCTGATTGACCTAATGATCACTATTTTCAGCTTAGAAGAATGTTCTTTACTTTGAAGTCTTTCCTTGTTTAGAATCCAGAGTTCTAGAGGTCACTTACGACAAAAGAATCTTTGAGCTTCCATTATTTTAAGGCACTGAAAGATTAGAACTGTCATTTCCAGAAGTACATATTGACAGAAAACTGCTATTTTTTAGTCTAATTTTGTTTTGAGAAACTGTTTAATACAGCACTGTCTATCAAGTGGACATAGAAGACCTAAATAGAAAGATAATTTGAAAGCACTTGATGTCAATGTTATGTCACCTACTAATTACAGTATATTGAAAATATTTTGAATGACACATGTCCATATTTTATCAACAAAGATACTGTATACAGTGATGTATCTGATGAACTGTTTTTATCCTCATTTTCATAGAAAACAAGTTCATGTAATGATCTGTCTTTGCATGTTTACATGTGTCTGTCTGCCTCTTTGTATGTCATCTATGAAAATCATTTTTGAGCTTGCTGACGGATTTGAATCAATAAAGACAAAAAGGCATTAAGATAATGAAGTTTCCTGAAGTTTAGTGAAAATAGGCAGTAGGGTAAAGAAAACAAAGTCAGTGAGTTCTTCAGCTTTCTTTTAAATCACAGAGAGCCCATTTTATATGTCCTAGTCACTGGATAGAGCAGTGCAATTAACTGCAAGTCGCAAATCTGAAAAAACAACACACATTTTATTAGTAACATGTCCACAAAAAAAACCCAAAATATTGCTTCTATGACGAATACTGCATTTGCTTTACTGCTTTGACCATAGTCTGTTAAGTGCTTTGTACTCAACTTTCCAACAAAAGAAATATATGTGAAGCAAAAATGTACATATATGAGAATAATTTATACAGACATGTAGCTGTATACTGTGGTGGTTTAAACCTGGCCAGTCACTGAACACCATGCAGCCAGTTGCTCATTCCCCCACCAGCAATATGGGGAAGAGAATCAGAAGGGTAAAAGCTAGAAAAACTCGTGGGTTGAAATAAAGACAGCTTAATGGGGAAAGCCAAAGCTGCACACAAAAGCAAAGCAAAACAAGGATTTAATTCACTGCTTCCCATTGGCAGGCAGGTATTCAGCCATCTCCAGGAGAGGAGGGCTCCATCACATGTAAAGAATGGTTCCTTGGAAAGACAAACCCAATTACTCCAGATGTCCCCCCTTTCTCCTACTTCCTCCCACTTTATATACTGAGCAAGTTGTCATATGGTATGGAACATCCCTTTGGTCAGTTTGGGCCACTTATCCTAGCTGTGTCTCCTCTCAAGCTCCCATACACCCCCACCTTCCAGTGTGGCATGGCAGTACAGAAAACAGAAAGGCCTTGGCTCTGTGTAAGCTCCACTCAGCAATACAAAAACATCTCAATATTATCAACCTTGTGTTCTGCACAAATTCTAAACATAGCTCCATACTAGCCACTGGGAAGAAAGTTAACTCCACTTCAGCCCAAAGCAGCATAATGCATGCACATGTCAATACAAAACTTAAAGCTGAATTTCCTACGAATTCCAATTTGGATTTCAACATTTCTCTATTACTTTAATGTCACATGTAAGTCTTGTGGCTTTATCATTTCTATTTTTATTGTCATAATATTCATGGAAACAATTTATTCCAGGAAAAAAGCAACTTCACCAAATCCTGATCTGCAAAACTTTTTATAATTTTTTACTTCTTCTTGTCCTATTACATGCAGTGTTCTGATTGTATGATGTGCATTCCTTTCATTAGTTGTGAGCACACAAGCCAGACATGAAACCATGTGAAACATAATTTCCAATGCAGTAGTCTTTTGTCAGATAAAAAAAAAAAGAAATGTTTGAATTTAACAAATTAATAATTTATAACTGTTTCAAGAGTCTCTTCACTTGGCCCTGAATAGCAGTTCAGTGTAATAAAAGGTGTATGCTGTCTCAAGAGAATGTGAATGTATTCTTTTCCCACACTGAAACTATTCTTGAAAAATTTAACTGGGATAGTAGAGGTTCCATTTCAGACCAAATCAGGGAAAGCACTAAATCTCCTTTTCTCCAGTAAAGGAACAACTCAGAAGGAGGATTGCAATCCCTATATAAATAGAAACAGGGACGTGT
>NW_008664479.1:77142-85008 GCF_000695815.1 Acanthisitta chloris | reverse complement strand
GGCCCCTCTCTGGCTGCGGGAGGGTGGCGGTGGAGGTGCTCCGACACGGCGCGCACACGCGGTCGGGACTGTCCCCGTGCCCTGGGGCTGCCCTGGAGCCTGGTCAGCGCTGGAGCACCGGGAGGGGAAGCCGAAAGTTCCCGCACTGGGAAGCCGCATCCCGTAGCCAATAGCAACCTGATGCCGCTTGCATTGCTGAATTACTGGAGGCACTGCATCTTGGTGAAGTAATGCAGGAAATATATTAGTTATTATTTGCCTTCTTCATCCAGAGACCCCGTGAGGCATCCTCATCCCCGTGACACAAACCTCCGTTTCTGTCATACCCGAAATGAAACGGCAGCACAGAGTTTAAAACCAAGACTCAGAAAAGCCTCAAGCTCAAAATAATGTTCAGCATCTCAGAAGTGTTGCCCAGCACACCACCTCTCAGAGATGAGTTTGGAAATGCTGGTTTCAGAGAGAAACAAACAGCTTTTCCTTATTCTCTGACCCAGCACAGTGTGGTCCTGGCTGTGTGATGAGCCCTGTTGGTGCAGGTGGTGGAAGAATGCCAGGTTACAGCAGCTGAGGATCTGGTTCCTCCTCTGGGCTAGTTGTGCATGGACTATGCTGAAACCTGCCATCGTGAGGTAGTAGCTGTCCCTGACCCTAGAGCAGCCATCAGAGCCTTGGAGTGTGCCTAGCCCGCAGATCAAACTTTCAGCCCCAGGATAACAACTGGGAAAGGAAGGTGGTGGAAAGGCTCATCTACTCCCCAGATCTGCTGTGTAAGGTGTGGGCCCTGGGCCATACTTGTGCTCAGTCTCCCCATGTGGCCCTCTGAAGCATGGACCAGAAGGGGCTTGGGAACAGAAATACCCCCATCTGGACCTGGAACTGGTTGTTGTTCTGACCTAAGCCAGGTCAGAAACCTTTCGTACAGGAGTGATTTTAGAGCAAGGTCTGTGGGCCTGGGAATCCTTCAGCATGAACGGGATCCTGAGGACATGAACAGGAGCCCTCATTCTCACTAGACCAGATTTTCAGCTGGCCCATTTTAACCTAGCCTAACTCTTTTGGTTTTCCAGAACTGGCACCACATGGAGCTGAAGGCCTAACCCATTTTGTTTCCAAAATTCAGGAGCCCTTCAAGATCTAGAGCCATATTCTGCAAAGCCCTTGGGCCTGCTTCACTCCTATCACTTTGCCTCATTTTCCACTGCTTATTTCATTTGTAGTGGCATTTTTGAAAAAGGGTAGTATCATCATGGAGAGTTTCCCTGAATAGCACAAATTGATGGATTCTGTCTGGGCAGCTGCTCAATCTGCTCAATAATTCCTTCCCTTTCCCTGCTGGGCTGTAGCTGCTGCTGCTGTTGTGACACTGATTTCAAATTTGCCATCTTTGTGCCCAAGTGTCCGCTACACCTGAGCTCTGCTGTGATCAGTAATGTTGGGAAATCCAGGTGCCACGTGGTTTAAAGCAGGTGTTTGGTCAGTGAAGGGCACAGTCCCTTTCAGCTGCAGTGAACTTGTGACTCATCACGATGTTAGGAGGGACCAAACCAGACCTGCTATATTCACATTTCTCTATTAATGCTTGGGAGTTTGACAGCTCCCACAGTCTCACAGGCACTTCAAAATCCCCCTTAACTTCACAAAGTTGTTCTCAGGGAGCTGTGAGACAGACCATGCATATATGGTGAGACATTTACCTGCTCAGGGAGATGCAGGACGAGTTGAGGTGACTACTCCAGCTGCTGACTGACCACAAAGCAGCCTGGTGCTGCTTGCCTGGTGTGATTTCTCTGCTTCAGTTGTTAGTGACAGATGTTAATCACAGAGCTTAATGCAGTTGTGGACAGCAGTAAAGCATCACAGTATGGGAAATGCACAATAACCTTGCCAGGAATAGAACAGTGGAGCAGAACAATGGCTCATTTCTCCTTGCAGGCACATCTTTTTCTATTCAGAGCTTATTAACCCCTCTGTCCCAGCTGTGTTCCAGCCCAGAGGTGTAATGCTTGCTGAACTGGAGAGAAGTTACCAGAGAACTGCTACAGTAGTTCTTGGGGTCAGCTCTGCTCCAGGGGTAGCTGCATTTTCATGGAAGCAATTGCTGAACTAATGTTATATACAGTGATTTTGTAAACAAAGTGGTCAAATACTTTCCATGGGTTCATCCCACGGTGTTTGTTTTGCAGTTCCTGATCATTTGCTCAATAGAAGCACATGAAGCAATTAAAGCCTTTCATGTGCTCAGCATGAATAGATCTATCAAATTTCACAACTCCAATCCAAAACTGGACTCATTCTAAAATTAATATTGATAATTACCAGTGCATGACTAAGCTTGAGGGAATACTTTCGTGGGGGACTTGAGAAATACTCACTGTCTAGTAGCAGATGGAGGCTTGGTGCAGCCCACTGCTCTAGGGAAGCTGCTTTTGCAGAGCACATGGGATGAGCGACAGTGGGGATAGTGCAGTGACTTACCACTCACCAGTGACTACCACAACAGGGAACTCCTACTTTGGATTCAATAAAAAGCATCCTGAGAAATGGATGCCTCACAGCTGAGTGTCATTTTATTGGATATGTTCCCACTGTTAAGGGGATTCAAATGACTTTCCAAAGCAGGAAAATACTCTGTCTCCTAGGGCAGATAGAGACTACCTGGTTCAGCCCGAGGCAGACCAAGGACAGCTTCTGAGGTTGTCCCCACATGGATCAGACAAGTGCCTGCATGGAGGCAGAGGTGAAGCAGTGAGGAGAGAGAGTTATCCCTGACTCCAAGAGAATCAGGCATGACTTTGCAGGCTCTCAGTACCCCTGAAAAATCTTTTTCTTATTTTGAGTGGGCATTCAAAACTGCACTGGTGAATTGGGGAACTGTGAAAAAGGTTATTCCTGTCTCCGAGAGTGCTGCACTGTTCATTTGTACTCATTCTCTCCTGGGCAGAATTCAGTGTGGTTCCTGTGAAGAAAACGCGTCAGCGGTGATGCTACAGGATAGATCTCGTGTGAGGGTCCATGATATGATGGGCAGCTCTGCACTTCTGTAGCTGATGGATGAGGACAACAGCTGGGTAAAAGGAGCTACCAAGAGCTGGCAGGATGAGTTACAGCTCACCCTCTGTGCATGACTTGTATCAGAGCACCCCCACCACGGCCAAGCCAGACCCAGGGACAACTCTGGATGTGACTATACCAGAAACAACCACCATAAGTCCTGAGACTACCAGTTTCAACAGCACCAAAATCCCAGATGTGGCCAATACTGGACCTGGCATGAGCACAATGCTGCTCTCCTTTGGGATCATTACTGTGATTGGGTTGGCTGTAGCTATGGTAAGGAGGCTAGCTAAATATTCCTCTGTTTCTTGAGGGTGGAGGGTGGCAAAGGGTTCTAGGACTGATTTGAGTTGCATCATTATTTGTATTCTACTAAAGGCTCACCCAGAACAGTTGGAAACTGATAGTTCGAGAGATCCCTTTCTTTTTAAGGCCTTTTTCCAGTGCTCCTATATTTCTGGAGTCTCTCTGAGGTCTAATCCAAACAGGATGCTCAGTGGGCCTAGAAGAAGCCATATGTAGTATCAGTAGTTGTTTTTAATAGAACAGAAATTTCAATTAAAAGAACACAAAGCAGATTATGTTCTAAGTTGTTACCTGGAACAGCCACATTGATTTAAACCTTGTCAACACTTGGGCCCCATGAGAAAGTACATCCAAGTTAACTTTTAAAGCACACTGTTGAAACCGTGTTAATCTCCCCTGTGGACATGGGGTAATTCTTTTTGAATTAAAATAGCCTGAGTCCATCTGAGTGAGACACACTCTGAACTGCATTTCCAAGGTTCTACTTGTTGGGTATCAGTCCCTGAGGGTTTGCTGTGTCACTAACCATTCCATTAATGCTGTGGGCAGAAGCTTTCAGAAGCCATAGTTCTGGGCCCAACATAGGCAGTGCAAGTGCTGCAGTTCTTCTTTTGCTATATAACCAGATCGTTTACCTGCCAACAGAGAAGAGAAGGTAGCTGCGAGCTCCCATTCCTTGTATGAGGAAGGGCTTCACTAATGCAACCGTCAGAGGAGCCTACTGCAAAATTTCATTGCAGGCCCCAGGAGGAGTTTTTCCAAAAGCCCCTAAGAAAACCTGGAAACATTATCCTGGAAATGGTCATAAGTTCCCAAGAGCAACATCCAGCGTTCGTAATTCCCTGAACAAGGCCAAAAGCCTCACTTCCTTCCCAGCACAGCCGCTCTTACAGGCTGACCGAGGCAAGTCCCTGAGCATGTCCTCTTTGCTTCTTCCCTTTGTACTGGGGAGGGGGTAGCAGCACTTCTATGCTGTAGGAAATCTACAGAAGAAAACCACAAAGGGAATGTTTCTCATCCACTCTTAAATTGCAACGTGTCCTGCAGCCACAGAAACGTGCTGAGCTACACCTAATACACCTAATACTCTTACTCCTACTAACACACCTAATAACAGGCCACTCAAGCACTTAGTGTCAGACATGATGTGCTGCTGAGCTTACACTGATGCATACAAAATTTCACTTTTGGTAGTCACTTCTCCCTTCCCCCTGTTTTGGTGCACAGTGACACCAACCTTCTACACCTCCTTTCTTTGTGTTCTGTGCCCAAAATTTCTCTTCTTAGCTGTTCCCCATCATACCGGGACTGTTGTAATGATGGTTTTGTTTCTTCTTCAGGTTCTGTATATCAGGAAGAGAAAGAGGTAAGTAACATTTGTTGGCTGAAGGGAACTCAGTGTTTCAAAATCCAGAATGAGGTTGGAATGAGACAGGGAGATGGGGAGAGTGTAAGTCATGGCTCTCTGAGAACAAGCCTACAGGAATCAGCTGTGTGTGAATGAGGCAGGGACACTGTCCTCCTGGTAGTGGCTCACCCTCTGACACCAGAGCTTCAAAGACTCCTCCACAGCTTTGGAAGGGAAATAAGGTTGAGCAGGATCCTGCATACTTGTCACACTTTGTCTGAGATGCAGTGAACCAGAGGAAAGGGTTAATGGGTATATAAAGAAGCTGGGAACTCTGTCAATAAAGGTGTGGCACTCGGGTTTCAGCCATTCCCAGATCCCTGTTTTCCAACAGCCCAGACAGTGACAGCAACTGGCAGCAGCATAGTGCAGAATTGAAGCTTTCTAGCCCACAACTTAGTGTTTTAATTTGCCTGCTAAGCTCCTGGCTGAAAATAGAGAGGAGAGCGGCATGCAGGGAGACACACATCTTACTGCTTCTGTCTCTGACAACATGGACACTGGTGAAAATCCATTAGCTGTGGAACCTCCTGCTTGACTCCTTGGGGCAGGCCTGGCCTGGCCACAGAATTTCAAACACTGCTGCTGCCACTGTAAAATTTCCAAGCCTCAGCCTGAAGCCCAGGTCTGGCTGGAGGAGCAGCTAATGCTTGGCTTGTGAAAGTAGTGCTGCTGGAGATAATGGTTAAAATAATACCAACTTACTAAGAAAACAGCAATGAAGTAAGAAAAATGAACAGTAACAGCTGTATTAGTAACAGAGTGTGCAAGACAGGCAAATGTCTCTCTCAACAAACGATCACTCACTGTGCATACCTGGTGCTGCCTGTCCTCACACACCACGCCCCAACCCAACCGGAGCCAGAACAAAAGGGCACCCTCAGCCTCCTCCACATGATGTGAGGTGGTGTAGAATAACCCCAGGGTCCTAGGGTGCCCTTCCTGGCTGCTGCAGAAGTTAACCGTGTCCTGGGACATAAACTCATATAGAAACAGGGAGAGAATGTGTCATCCTAACACTTGCCAGAATAGATATTTGTGGTGACACTGCCAATAACTGCTTGTGTGTTTCCCTCTGCCACCCCTCAAACCCCAGCTACAGCCTAAGGCAGGCTCAGTGTTTCCACAAGAGCATGCCCACCCGTCCACATCCTTCTCTGAGCTGCCCAGTATTTAGGGACATAACCTTGGGGCAATACTTCATAGCTCTGTCTCTTGGAGCAATGATACAAGAGTAGGAACAGTCTGCCCAAAGGCATCAGCCTCCTAAGATATTATTTCCTATTGTTTATTATTTTCTGTTTATTTTTTGTGTACTTCAGCCTCACAGTACTACTCTTAGGCCACTGGAGCTAGAAGTAGACTGCTGCTGGCAGACTGTGTGACATGGCAGGATGGGATGTTGTGGGCACAGCGGGAGAAGTCACAAAATGCCTAGCCAGTATGTTCCACTGTCTGTTTTGTGCTTGATTTTTTGATGTCTGCAGGATCTCAAATCCCTCTCTGATTCCTCTGTGTGTAATGCCTGCCAACATAGATTAGTGATGGCAATTAATCCCTGTAACAGCACTCTGGGTATCTTCCATTCCTGCCAGTTGTGTGTAGTAGGTTTTCATCCTCATTCCTGTGGGACAGGACATGCCTCAGCCAGCAAGAGCCACAGGAGCAGAATCTCTGTGCAGCAGGAGAAGCAGCCTGCAGAAAGCCTCAGCAGTGGGGTGGGGAAGGCAATCTGAGCATCTGTCCTTCCCAACCAATCCTTTCCCTCCCCTCCCACGGGCAGGTTGGAGAAGCTACGGCACCAGCTCATGCCCATGTACAACTTTGATCCCACTGAGGAACAGGATGAACTGGAGCAGGAGCTGCTGGAACATGGGCGAGATGCAGCATCTTCCCAGGCATCACAGAGCAAGGTAAGCAGCAACTACAGCCCCTGGTACCTGCACTGCTTCTGTTACAGGATCAAAGAGTTTTTGTAGGGCTGCAGGATAAGGAAACCATGCAAGACCTCAGGAGGACTTCTCACCTCTGCCAGCCCTGGAGATATGGATTGAGCATTTTGGAGTGCTTAGGGTGGACTGACGAGTCAGGCAACTAGGAAGAAGAGCCTGTGGAGGCAGAGTGCTGGCTCTACTCAACTACGAGAGGGAAAAGGGCAGCTTGAGTAATTAAGGGTGAGTTTGCTACAGGTTGCCCCTACCCAGGGCACCGTAAGGGATGAATGGAATTTGCTGGGAGACTCTGGATGGGATGAGACGTTGTTGGGATGCTCGCAAAGCACTAAGTCTCCGCCCTGGCAAGCAAATAATTACACCCAGTATTAAGCTATCTCCCCTTTGCTTAAGGACCTAAGTGTGGAACAAGGCCTTGCTGAGGGAAAACCTGTTCATCTTAACAGTTAACTGTGCTGGAAGCCCTGAAGAACACAGGCAGAGAGCCTGCACATTGCTGTGGCATAACCCATCTGGTCTTGTCAGTAACTCAAGGCCAACCCTCCTGGGCACAGAGCAGGCCAGGCTCAGAGAGAGAAAAGGGAGCAGTGTTCTCTATTTGAGTTTGGGGAGAGAGGAAGAAGGCTTTGCTTTGACCACTTCTGAGTGTGCAAAATGCCTGGAGTATGCAGAGAAATTATAAGGTCCTCAGAGACCACTGACTTGGTGCATCTGTGAATCAGGAAAGAACTTCATAGCTTGGCCAGTTGTTTTTGGCTAATAGTCCAGATGTGTCTTTGGCAAGAGGCTTTGTCCTTCCCCAAAGTATCTAGAGGTAGGCGAAATAGGGAAGAAAGGCTTCTCACCATGGTTGGCAGACAGCTTCACAGTGTTTTCTGTTTCTTTTGTCACCACAACCATCACACAAAAAGCCTTTCTGAAAGGCAGAGCCAGCGGAGATGGTTGGAACAAGTACATCCCTTAGCCAGTGATGCCGCCTCTCTTTAGAGTAGACATATCTCTCCTTTCTTGAATTCTTCTCCAGCTGCTCTATGTTGCCCATGTCTTCCTTTTCTTTTCCTGTCCAGGAGCAGGAGTTCTCCCAAACAGTTCTCAGATTCCACACATTTTACACCTTCAGATGATCTGAAGATAAGATTGATG
>NW_008664479.1:75322-77118 GCF_000695815.1 Acanthisitta chloris | reverse complement strand
AAGATATAAATACAACTGTAATTATAAAATATTTACCCTGAGACATGATTCCTAACCTGCTAGAGTGTGAAGGAGAGGTATGTGTTGGCATACGAAAGAGAATCAACATATTCCATGTGCTGGTTTGGGAAGGCAAGAAATGTGTTGTATAAAACTAAGGATCTTGTCCTCTCAGTAGCACATACTGGGAAAATATTAGATCCCTGTATCAGCCCTTCAGGTAGTAAAGGGGGTAAATAACAAGGCCAAAGTTAACCTTAGCAGAGTAAAACCAGATCCATCCCATACAAGCCTGGCCAGCACGATACCTCAGATCCCTCCTCTGCTTGGAAAATACAAGAGTTTAAAGGCTTAACGTACTAAGAGAGAGAGTGTGTAAAACAACAGCCAAAGTTCAGGCCATGGCATGTTTCCAGGCCTTCTTGATGTCTCAAGTCCTTTCACGCTGCCTTGTATATATAAATAGTGTGACCCAGTAATCCAATGATGTGGGGATTTGAAACTGGCATGGATATGGTGACTTATGCTCTAGCCTGTTCTATTTTTCTGTCACTGCCTTGTTAATGCCTTGTTAGCTAGGCAGCCTCCCCTTAGGAAGGGGTGAGTGCAGTTACAAAACTGTGCAGCCTATGCCCAAGCACACACACCGGTGCAGAGTAGACATGCTGGCTCTCACCTCTCACTGCTTCTCTGCAGGTTCTGCTGCCGAGCCAGGGAGCCCTGCAGAGGCCCAGCCGCCTCGTGTTCACGGACGTGGCCAATGCCATCAATGCATGAGCAGCCCCTGCCTGCGCCGGGATCATGCTGACACCCAGGTGGATGAAGCCAGCAAACCAGTGACTTCCCGCAAGCATGGCTGATCCACTGAGCCCAGCTGGTCACCGTGTGGGTTTGTTTTACAAATGGGCACAGGAACTGCCAGCACTCTGGGAAGCAAACCCTTTGTGATGGCAATGGTGATTTTTTGATGTGTTTGCTACCACTGAAAGGTCCTGAGCTCCGGTGTCTGGGCTGGCTCTGACTGATACCATCTACCAAGCTTTGTGCTTAGGAACAGTGCCTGCTTTGTGTAGATTAACCTGTCAGAGCACGTGTGTGCGCTCTCTGGGTCAGGGAAGAAGGAGAGGTGCTTCAGAGAGCTTCTCCAGAGGCTTTGTGTCACCAGACCCCAAGGAAAGCAATGAATGAGCCTCACTGTAGAGTGACCACAGCTCTGGCAGGTCCTGAGAGGGGGGTGGGGATGACTGGTGGCAAAGCCCCTTTGAGCAAGGAGAGCTGACTCAGATCACCAGCTGCATAGTAACCTGGGGCACACCAGAAAAAACACACCATGGGCTTATCTATTCCCTGTGTGGCTGCTGATAAACGTGTGCCCGGGGTGATGTTGAAGCATGGGGAATTCACTAGCTTTAAAGAGTGAAACAGTGAACATTTGGCTAATTATATCTTAACTGAGGAAGTGGCTGAATATCCAAAATTAGGGCAGCCATATAGACAGAGGGGAATTCACACAGCTAGAGGCAGGGGCTGACAGTGTCTGGCTACGTGACTGTGCTGCTGAGCTAGGAATAACAGTGCTTGGGCCACAAAGAGGAATTGAGCAGAACTGGGGTTCCAGTACCACATATCCCCTCCTGCTTTGGCTCAGGGAAGTTTCTATAGTGCAGAGTGCTATCCAGAAAAAAGATTAAGCCTTGAAATACTTGAAGTAAGGAAAAACATGTATTGGTCCAGCATTGCCACAACCCCATGTCTGCCCCCAGAGACAACTAACAGCTGGTTTGTACTTCCTTACC
>NW_008664479.1:68713-75286 GCF_000695815.1 Acanthisitta chloris | reverse complement strand
ACAGAGCTTTGTGTTAGCCTCTGCTCATGTCACCTGCTAGTAACAGGTAGGTGGGACTAGACAGGTAAGCCAGGAGTTTCCCTGTAGCCCTGAATCATCTCTCTGCCTGCCCATCCTTCAGGACTGCAGGAGGAAGAGAGTACAAAGGGGTCTCTATCCACCTTGGCATGTGGCAGTGCAGTATGGGGGTCTGTCCTCTGCAGAGCCTTGTGGTGGGCTCCAGCCCTGAGTGCTGCAGACAGCACGGTGGCCCAGGGCCAGCACCAGTGCCCAGCCCTGCAATGATCACCTCCTGGTCTTTCTGCAGGACATGCATTTGGCATCCAGATCTTATTCCATCCACAGCACCAGTCAAAAGGGAATCATGGTAAGCCAAAATTTGACTGCAGATCTAAAGCTTTATGCAAGTGGATGTTTCAGAGTGGAAATTCAGGTATCATGTGCTTTGTTGCAAGTTTGGACCTGCCAGTTAGTTTTTGTTCTCACAAATATTTCTTTCCTTTCCCACTGTGATTGTTTTTCTGCATTCATTAAATGCAGACTCTTTGCTGGGCATGTGCCACTGACTGCTGCAGGGCACAGCTCCCTACCAGCCCTCCCTCCTTCACTGACACAGCTTCCCTCATGGCAGCTTTGCAGGGATAAGTTGCTTTAATTTTCCAGTATCTTGCTTTCTTTTTAAAACTAGGGAGTTCTGGGAGTATATTTGGGCTAGGAGTACGGAAAACAGCTTATCCCTCATAGCCAGGAGATCTGGCAGGAGGCATGCCCAGGCTGCTGGTGTTTGCTTCCAAGGATACTGTTGGAGGGAAGGTGCATGGGTACAAATACGCAGAGTAATCAGATTAGTTGCTTAGAATTTGGACTCTGTCCGTGGGTCTTCCCAGAGGTTATTCCTACATGACCAGTGGAAAAACAAGTACACACAAACTTACCATCTCCAAGTGCTCACTGAGAGCAGCCAGCCACTGAGACATCCAATTTCTCCCATCAGCAGCTGGCACAGAACAGGGATGCAAGGGGCAACAGGGGCACATGGCTGTCCTGAATCACATCATTTCCCCTAGAACTCTGAGGATTGGAACTTCATTGGTTGTTTTAAACTCAACAAATGTCAAGTGTAAGCTGAGCTGTTTCCTCAGTCCAACAGCCTACTTTGTGCTCTTCACCCAGCTCCACATGCTGCAGTGCCCAGCAGTGCAGCTGCCAGCTCAGGTGCAAAAACAGGCACCTTGTTCCATGCTAATACTGAGGTAAATCTTGTGCAACAAACACACCAACAGAGGAATTCTCTTTATCCATTCTTTCTGTGATGGTAGGCTTTGTCCTGTGATGACTGCCCTTAGATCAAAGAAGTACAGATAATAAGACTAAAAGAATATTATGGGTATCTGCTGGGCTTGTACTGGAGTATTCTTTTAGTTCCCTAGCATCTCTCACCGTTCTTGGAAGTATATGTATAATTTAGCAGAAGCATTATGATGTAAATTAATTCAAGTGTTTCTGTGTTTTAAGCATTGAAATATAATTAAAACTATTTACATTAAAATCTAATTTGATGGTACTTTTCCCCATCATTTGCATTTTCTGGATAACTTTCAGTGTATTCTCAGTACTGCTGGTAATTTGTGTGCAGTGAATTCCCCTACTCTTTCACAAACTGAATTGTGGGGAAAATCTTGGAAGGAAAAGTTCTGCAGGGGTCAAGGTTTAGTGTTCTACTGCATGGAAACTCAGACCCCTTCAGGAAGGCTTGGTGGAGAAGTCAGGAGGACAGGAGCTTCCAGCTGGCCAGTCCTGGGCATCCAGAGTACAACAAAAAGACTAATTCCAACTTGTCTGTTTGCCATATTATCTTTTAACTAGCTGAATTCCTGTAGCAACTAGTGGTCCATCAGCTCACCTGCATCTCTGCCCACACCACGGCGAGCAGAATGCTGTGGGCAGCAGCAGGAGCTCCATGATGATATTCTTGGTGTATTTCAGATTTGCTTCTGCCTCGTCTTCTGGCCCACAGATCCAAAACCTGGGACTAGTTAGGAAAGCTGTCAGATGAACTGAAGAAGCAATGCATAGGAACAGAATAAATTCTGTGAAAAGCTGTGGCTCACAGAACAACGTGGAGGACAAATGGATTTGACTGTGGAGACTTCTGGATGTACACATGAAGCAGAATTGGCTTGTGTTCCAATCAAGTCTGCAAGATATCCAAGAGGATGGAATCAGGGTACTGTCATATGGGCTCCAGGGCCTGTCTGTTTTCCTCCATGTGCGATTCCTCATGCTCATTGTTTCTTGCTTTCACATTGATCTGTGGGTGCTCCTGAATGACCAAATCTTGTTTTATAATCCCCAAACCTTCAATTCAGATCAAGAGCCACTCACCTTGTCCAGTGATACCCAAACGTGTGCTGAGGGTGTTGCACAAGGAGGAGGCAAAGCAGAAGCCTGAGGGGCTTGGGTTTAATACCTTTATTTAAAACAAACTCCAAGGCTAATTTGCCAATTGCCAAGACTCTTTATGCCTTCACCAAAACCATTTATGAGAAACTTCCAAACTTTCCTAGATAATAAACCTCATTCGTTTGCTGTGTTTTCACCAGCTTCAATAACCTGATTTTTGGCCAAGTCAGACTCAAACTGCCTGAGCTTAAAAACACTTAAAATGCATTTGCTTAGAGGTAGGATTTGGCTACACAGAGTACCTAACTATATGGGAAATAAAAAGTGTTTGTCATTTCAAAAAAGACAATCCAAGTAATCTAGTATGAGATCCTGGCTCCCTGAAGGTGGCTGGAATTCTGCCCACCTTCCATAGGCATTTGCTTCCATTCTAAGTCTCTGTAGAAACATGGAAACTGAATCTATGGATTGGGACTTCAACTATACTCAGAGTAGCTCCTAATAGTGTGGAATTCTGCTTGTTCTCCTTGAACACTTAAATTTTTATGGAGATGTATTTTCTACTATGGTTTCCCAACAGAATATTAAGAGGTAGCAAAGACTAGATTTTTTTTTTTTTTAAGAGAAGTACTTTGCATGCATGTCCCAGAGGAATACTGCTGACCTAAAGCAAATGGGTTTACTATCTAGCTGAGGCAGTTTCCACCCCTACTCCATGCCACCAGCTGAGAAAGGTCTGACTGATGTCACAGGAAATGCTCAAGTCTCTTGCAGATGTGATCCCTAATCCATTTAGGAGAAGCTGAAGTTCCAGTCTCACACTGTAACAGCTATTGCTCCCAGGTAACAGGGGTTAAATAGGCAGTATAGCCTTGCAAGCAGAGTGATGAATCTGCCAGTTCACCTGAAAATCAGGTACAGAAGTCAGTAAAATATTTTGGTCTGCTACTGGAGTGACCTTTGAAGTACAGCTGCACTTGTGTGCCCACTGAAGAGCACCAGCTCTCTCACCTGAATGCAGAGGAACACCAGTTGCACCTTCTCATGTAAGCAGCAACAGTTACAGATTTGCATGTATCATGTCCCCCCTGGATTTGTCCACACAGCAGGAGTAGGGAGTCTAACTCTTCCCATGTCTGGCAGTATGGCTTACCCTACAGCATAGGATGTAGGTCAGTCCCTGTGATCTAATCCAGTTAGCCCTTGATTTCCCTGCTATTTGGTAGCAGAGGCACAGGGATTACCTTTGATGCAGTTTTCTGCCATGACCACCAAGCTCCATATACAAGAAGCTACCCTTAGGGCAAATCAGACACCACAGAGAATTAGGACCAGGACTGGGATCACTACTAAGCAGAATTAATGGGATCAGGATTCTGATCACTATTAAACTGGGTGGACTGGACAAAATGGCCTAGAAGGAAAAACCCTTTTTTCCCTATCTTCTCTCCATTCAGCCCTTCCCCTTACTGCTGCATACATTTTCATGTGTTAAATAAATACTTGCCAAGGGAACAGAACTCTGATGAAAGGATAATAAATGAGCTCAATATATACTGCCATTTCATGGGTTTCTGCTATGCACCACCATAAATTTAAAGCCAATTATGTTCTGTTTAAATATTAAACACTGAAGCTAGCCAATTTTACATCCTGTCAGAGAGAACTGAAATATCCACTTTGTCCCTTTAATAGGCAGGCAGAGCATCCAGGAGATGGAAAATACCACCAGGATTTCACTGTTTGCAACTGGATATTGGAAATACCCTCAATGCCTCAGAATTTAGCAAGACCAGCTCTGATACCAAAAGCACAAATCTGCAAACAATGTGAGACTTGAGAGCAGCCAGCAAGAATCTCAACTGACTGGCTACTGCTGTCTCTCCAAACTAAACAGTATCACGAGCTTCTGTTTGCATAGCTGCAACACTAGAGGACCCCACACACACGTTATGCACTGAAGGTACAACTAATTTACACTGAATCCTGAGGCTCTGTAAGGAAGCAACTTTTGTGTAACCTGGCTCTTTAGACACGCTGAAGGATGAAATCCAGTGGCTGAGACTAAGCTTTTAAGCACTGTGCACTCCGAGTTGCTGTCAGGGCCACCAGGCCAAAAGCAAGCTGGCCCTGAGCTGATCATGTTAAGACAAAAATTGCAGAATCAATCCCCAAGACATCAGAGTGTGAACTTTTCTCTAAAGCATCCAAAGTTACTAACCACTGGAGCAGTAGCACTGGAAAGCTAGAAATGCCAGAAAAGTTTTTCTTTCTGTAACAGTAAAGAAAGGACTCAAAGGTTGTCTTTCAGATGCAATCCCTATGGGCAACTGAGCAAAACTTAAACTCTTGGGACTGCTCCATCAGTCTGTCAGAGCTGGTATGATATACAAGTTCAGCAATTAGCCATGTCAAGGGGTTTCCTTTCCTGTATCCTGCAGAGTCAACACTACCTTCCTGTTGAACTATTGCTGTCTGTGGCAAGGCACCAGGCGATGCAAGTATTATTAAGAAAAATTAATATCCTCACAAAATGTGTACTACAAACTGTGAAAGGTATCCCTCCAACAAGGCATTTGCCATTTCTTCATCAAAGTCCCCATTTAGATGGTTGGGGTAAGCAAGCCAGCACACAACAGGAGAGAAAGCTTGGCCAAATTATCACAAAGGAAGAATCTGAAGTACAAGATTAAAAATCCTGCTTGCTTTCTAGTTCTCTGGCTTCAGCAAGACACGAACAGCTGGCACACTACTGAGCCGTGGCAGGGGTGTTACTCAGAGATCTCCTAAGACCAGTAGTTTTGCCGGGCCTGGAATCATCTTTTCCAGTGATGCCTAGAAGGAAAGATACGGGAGAGAGAAGGTGTTATGGCAATGCTAAGGCCTGTTGTGAGGCCTGAGCCTGAGTTGACCTTTGTGTGAACTCTCACGGATACTAGTAGTAGGCAGCTTGAAATTGGCATGCAAGGTGCACGATCATACACCTGATTGGTGTGTTAACAGTGGATTGACCAATTGTAAAGTAAAGTAAAGAAGGTGGACACAGAATAAAGGATGACAGGCTTGTACTGCCTGAATATGGAGCTGGCCAGGCCCATTGCCCAAGCGGTACAAGGATACAAGGCACTTCATATATTGCAGAGAAGGATTAATAGTTTTGTCTGTTAAAGTGTATCAGAGTTGGAGCCCAGTCACAGACACTTTAGAGACCTCACCCACCAGTGGAGACACTGAACAGGACTGCCCAATTGCTGGGAGGGATTCTCCAAACCCTCACTGCACCCAGGGCTCCCAGTGGCTACAGCTCTGCATGATGGTGAAGTATTAAGGCAGTTGGTTATGTATCTTTCTTAATCACTATCATTAATTCTTTGTAATAATGATCAGGTGCATTGCCTTGCTTAGTCACCTTGCTTAATCTTTTGCTACCTTAAACCAATGATTAAGTGCATTATGTTAATAAGTTTATTACCTTGCTTAGGCTGCTTTGACAAATACAGTAAAAGTAAGCTTATTTGCTTTTAACTCCGTGTTTGTGTATTTTGTACTGATCCCGTCCACCCAGCATAGCATGGAGTTAGGGCACTGGGTCCAGGAGCCTTGCTGCTCAAGGGCCCCTTTACTGAGCCAGTGAAAGGTTACAAAGGGACAAGGGTCTTCTCCCAACCAAGCAACCATGTTCACAACATTCCCATTGCTCTTACACCAGACCCAGGCTAAAAGGAGCTCCTGACACAAATGGCTTCCCTAGCAGCAGGCCTCAGCATGATGTTATTGAGAGCCCAGAAGTGACAGTCTGTGTCAAATTGTGGTTTCTGCTAAGCAAACGCTCACGATCAACTTCTGATTATTGTATTTCCCTGGATACTCCACAAGACACAAAGTACTTGAAGTTCCCTACCCAATGTCAAACATCAGGAAAGTAGATGCGCAGAAGGTCTGCAAATTGCCTCAGAATGGGGAATGTTTATTGTTATGCAGGCTTGCTCTGATCTGTGGCTAATCCTTGGGTTTCAGCAGAGCTGAGGTGACCACTGGGGCAGCAGAGGGAACAGAGGGAGACAAAGGAGTTTGCAGCCACTCAATCTCTCAGTGTACGGAGAACACAGGGAAGGAAAGACAGACAAAAGGGAGTAAGATCCCAAGGCTGCTTATGGCTTTGCACTGGGT
>NW_008664479.1:62696-68696 GCF_000695815.1 Acanthisitta chloris | reverse complement strand
CCCTCTCACACCTATACTTAATTAGCAAAGCACAATTATTGAGACAAACCATGGCCACTTTTGTGGCTTAGGAGGCCATGAAATCAGATTCATCAGTCCTTCAGTAGTGGTACTCAGAAAAAAGACAAAATTGCTTCTTGACCCAGACAGACAGAAAACATTAACTCTAGAGCTGTGATTGGCAGCATCTGCAGGTAGCCACACAACAGATCCTGATCCATTAACAAACTCCTGCCTGCTCCTGGATAACCTGGAGTCACCTGTAACCAGTGCATTGGGAAAACCAGAGCTAGATCCCCAGCTAAAGGCCGTGGGGGAAACAAAAGGTCTCTCCCCCATGGCAGGCTTGCAAATCTAGCATGTTTCTAATTCAGCTTCCTATTTCGTGATTTCCCGTGCAACAGACTGACTGAAAGGCAGGGAGTCAGTCAGTGTTTATTTCACACAATTCATCTTAATGCTGCAGACATGAAGTCCAGGGCAGACCTCTTTCCCACTCAGAGCTCTGCAGTGTACAACCTACAGGATGGGCAAGCACATGTATCCTCCCACACCCTCTCTAGCACAGCACCTCGAACCCCACCTGAAAGGAAAAAGCAAACCAAAGAACCCCTCAATGACCAAGGCTCTGGCTGTGCCTACAGCAGATCATTATGTGATCACAGACTCCTGCTAACAAGTCTCAGGACAAAAGCTTGCAGGCATATAATATCCAAGTTAAACCCAAACCCAAAGAATGGATTAATCCAGAAACTACCTGTCTGCAAGCTGCTAAAGCTGCACCATGCTTGCAAACAAGCCATAGGATCTATAATTTCCAGTAAATGAGAGCAGCAAGCTTCCCCTTTCCCTTTTCAGTCAGAAGTTTTAAGCCAGGATTACCACTCCATCTCAAGCTCCTAAGCAAATAACCACTGCTAAGAAGTTTTCCAGAGGATTGCCAGGTTTCATGCTGTACATGCTTATCCCCACTGATTTTCTGGCCTTTTTTTTCCTTACAGAAGTGCACACCTTCCCCAACAGTTAAAACTCCCCTCTCCACCCCCAGCACTGAGTGTGCAGACACAGTGGTTGGGGCTGCACTATCATCTGCTGCACGGCTGTCTGCCACTAACCACAGCATCCGCTTATCCTGGCACATCTGGTTCTACCTCACTGCAACAGGAGGGAAACATATTCCCCATGTCACTGCCCCCAGTCCCACTCAAACTGAAAGGAAGACGAAAGTACCCACACTGGCTGTGGTTTGGGGTGATGCTTTAGAGCCCCACGGGCGGTGGCGGCTGGGCCGGGGGTGAGCTCACCGGCCTGAGCCTGTGGCTCTGCTGATGTCATGGCACATCTCCGTGGCAGGAAGTGATATGGGAACAGGAGTCTGAGAGGAAACTGAATTGAGCAACTGAGGTTAACTCCCCTGGCATTTAATCATGTGGCACTTCCAGGGACTTTCTAAGAACCCAAGGCTGGGTTTGGCTGCCCAGAGTCAGTTAACTTGCTTCGCACGCAAGTTAACTTGCTTCGCACGCCATCCTCGACAGCGCTAACGGCCGCGGGAGGAGGGAGCAGCTGTGCTGGCCACATGACAAACCAAGGCAACATCTGCCTCTCCTGGGCTGCTGGCCCCTTCTCCATCCCATTCAAGGGAACACATTTAATGAATAGCTTCCTATGAGGCCCACTGAAGGCAGGACTTAGCTGCACAAAAGTCTTCCTGGAATCTACCTCAGAAACGGCCCTGAATGGTATACACTGGACTTGAATTTGTACTTTCCCACTGTTGCAGTGAGGCTGGGGCTCTGAGTGGTGCATCTGTACATTCCTACGACAG
This sequence comes from Acanthisitta chloris, assembly GCF_000695815.1. Classification (NCBI taxonomy): domain Eukaryota; kingdom Metazoa; phylum Chordata; class Aves; order Passeriformes; family Acanthisittidae; genus Acanthisitta; species Acanthisitta chloris. Next base: position 66,868 of record NW_008664479.1, on the reverse strand, counting down.
TGGTAACAGTTATTTGGCATCTCAGCTCAGAGACGCTGCGACAACTTAGCAGCACTACTGGTCAGTGCTGTCATCTTCTGTGCTGCTGATGCACCTCTGCCACTGCCAACCACTGAGAGCACTGCCTTAGACCACAAGCTAGGAAGGAGAGAGCAAGACCATCATGGAGGCATGCTGAGTAAATCCAGAGTACTAGAATGTCCCAAATACCAAGGGATCTTCTGCTCATATTTTTTTTCAAGTAAGGCAAAACATTCTTGATAGACTATTTCCACTTTCTACATAACATAGCCAGACAATTTCACAGAATCACAGAATATTCAGAGTTGGAAGGTACCTATATGGATCATTGAGTCCAACTCTTGGCTCTGCACAGGATATTCCCAAAACTGCCACCATGTGTCTGAGAGCATTGTCCAAATGCTTCTTGAGTTCTGTCAGGCTTGGGGCTGTGACCACTGCCCTGGGGAGCTGTTCCAGCACCCAAACACCTCTGGGGGAAGAACCTTTTCCTATTACCCAACCTAACCTCCCCTGGCACAGCTTCATGTCATTCCTTTGGGTCCTGTCACTGGTCACCAGAGAGCAGAGATCAGTGCTGCCCCTCCATTTCCCCTCGTGAAGAAGTTGTATACAGGGATGAGGTCTCCCCTCAGTCTCCTCTTGTCCAGGTTGAATAGACCAAGTGACCTCAGCTGCTACATGTATGGTTTCCCCTCTAGACCCTTCATCTTCATTGCCCTCCTTTGGATGTTCTCCAATAGCTTTATATCTTTCTTGATAGAGAGCTTTATATCTTTCTTGCACAGAACCATATCTATGACAGTGACCAGAAACTTAGACACATGACTTCTTAGAAAGACAAAGACAGATTCTCTTCCCATCCCTCGTCTGCCTTCACTTCTTCTGGGGTAGTCACACTGAATTAGATGGAGGAATGTGCCACCCTTCCTGTTGTAATGTGCCTGGAAGCCTTCCAAGTTCTCCTCCGTTTGCAGGATTTACCAGAGTGACTGCAGCCAGAGTTAGAGCTTTGAGGGTACATGCATGGTTTGCCAGGAGCATGTCTGCACAGTTTAGTCTTGTGTAATTAGGATTATCTAATTTCAAACCTTGTGTGACTGGTGCTGAGTTCAAATTCAAGTCACTGCTTCCCTGAGGATCTCCTTCCTGCGCCACTCTTTCTTGGACCGCTACTTGAGGCTACAAAGAAAAACAACAAAAATAAACAAGACCCCCTACATCAAATTAGGTATCAATAAACAAAATTGCAAATACACAAAGCAGATGGAAATCAAAAGCCTTTGACCAGTGTTATTTAAATAAGACTGTGCAGCCCAGACAGCACATCCATTTGCCACCACTTTCTACATCCAACCACAGGTCAGGGCCATAGGGTCCACACACATTCACAGGCATCTTTGAATTATTGTCAGAATCCATAATAAACCATCATATCCATCTTGTGAGAGACACAGTCCCACATTTGGAAAAAATCTCCCCATTATGCAGCTTTGGAGAAATCTTTTAATCCTTGAGAATCCTTTCTGTATTTCAGGATATTTCCCTGTCCTCAACAACGAAACATTTTGTCCATTGACAATAAAAAAAAAGTGGCTTATTTTTCTTCTGCCTTGGTTTTGGCCCCCAGAAACACTTCAGCTGTTTAATTTTGAACTGAAACATCAGAATGTTTTACTAACCAAAGTTAGAATGACACATTTTGAAACATTAGATCTAGGTCCTCCTGCCAGTCTTTGAGATTTGTCAATCCACAAATTGAACTCACTAGGTAAGGTTTTGGTCTCTAAAGACACAACCATTTATATTTCTGGTGTTTTTCCATAGAGCTTGAGCATCCCAATTTGAAGAGCTGGTTGCTTTAAGCACTGGTAACATAGCAGATTTCCTTACTCTGTGTATTTAAATAACATAAGTGGGCTTAAGAAAAGCATTGGGCTTTTTGCAAGAGCAGTGCACTGAACTAGACTGTGACCTTCTCATTTGGATTGCAAAGAAGGAACAGATTTATGGAGTACTTCTCTTGTCTGGGAGATTCAGTTCTGCACTGGGTTTGCAGATGGTTTCCCACTGTCCAAGAAATACTTGAATGGCAAGGTCACTGTTAGGTCAGAAAAGTCTTCTAATCTCTCCCATATCCTGGCACTTCCTGTGGCACAGAAGCTGTACAAAAAAGAACAGATTCCTGCAGCAAGTGCACAGCTTGGGCTTGGGTCTAGAAATTTTTGTGATACACACTAAATAATGGTTTGTGGCTGTTATGGGCTGTTTTAAAAACTCTTGATAACAGATAACATGCCATTAATTGTTCACAGGACTGCATGTCCATATTGATTAAAAGCTTTCATCTTGTTTTCACACCTGAAATGTTCTATCCTCAGCTACTGATTCTTACTGATCCTTTGTTTGCTGCATAAAAGAGCCTCCTGCTGGCAGGATTCAAAGTTTCAGCACTCATCAAGTATCTCAGCTTAATTTTAAGTTTCTTCTTTTGAGACAAACTGACACTAAGCAATCACTTCAGTCTCTTGAGACTCATGGGAAGACAATCCCTCTATCTGAGAAAGGATGTAATCTCTGATCTGATATTCCAAGACTGGGAAAGCACTGTGGAAGACTAATATATCTTGAATTACCTACAGCATCTCTCCTGGGCTCTCAGAATTCTTCAGGAGCTGAATCCGAGATGATCAGGAAGGCAGTCAGAGCTTCCCTAACAAATTTCAGGCTACCAAGACTGAAAGAATGTCATGGCAGATAGAGAATCTGAGAAGAGCAAACACAACTGAAAGTTCCCCAGGATCTGTGGCTGGAGAAGAGAAGGACTAAACATCATACTCACCCACTTGCGAGGCCTCCCCCTTGGCCTTTTCCCAGCAGAAGGTTCTGCCTTCATTGAAAACAAAAGGGAAAAATTATTTTCAGCTCTCAGATTTGCTGGGCACTGTGACTAATACACTGAACATAGCCAAGATGACCTTTGTATAAAGTTCTTGTCTCACAAGCAGCAGAACCAGCAAAAGCTGGGGATAGAAGACAGTTGAGGAGGAAACACCTGCCAGACTACGCTGGTTGTGATTATTTGGCAATGGTGGAAGAGAAACACTAGAAGGAAGCTGCTGAACAGGCAGTGGAAACACAGGAAGGCTGGGAGGTGAGTTAGGACTAAAACCACAATAACTGGTTTGCCCAACAGTGGCAATTAAAGCCATGCTGAATTAGGAGCAACTTTTACTCTCTTCAAGCTAAGAGAAACCTCTCTGCCTGTCCCTCTAGCAATGCTTGAAGAAGGGACAGCCAACTTCTCTCTCCCCCATAGAAGAATATAAGCCATTTGCACTTACCATTTGCCCAGATACAGTAGTCACTTTCTTGCTTCCTTTTGGCCTTCCTCGTGGTTTCTTCACTGGCAATGGTCCCACAGCCTCCTCCTAGGATAAAAGGAGAAAGCCATTTAAGCAGGATGATCCCTGGATGAACTTACAGCCTCTCATTCTGATGTATCTTAGCCTGCCTTACACCAATAATAGCACTCAGACCACTAAACAGCTGGTTGTCACTTCTTTTCCAGCCATGAAGTGCATTACAATGTGGCCAGCAATACTCCTACCCCTTTGACAGGAATGGAGAGAGAAAAGGCCTTGGACTTCTCTGTTCTAACTACCAGGATGCACATCCTGCTGCTCTCCTGAGTAGCAATAACATTTACCACAGAACACCTCTACTTCCCTTGTTTTTGTTAGCACGCTGCTTCCCAGAGCAGCCTGCAAATCCCATCAGGTTAATGCCATAGCATCCTCAGGCAGCCTCTTAGCATGATGTGTCCTCACCTGTGGCTCCTTCTTTGGTCTTCCCCTCTTTCTCTTCAGGCCCTCAGTCAGTGTAGATGAGCTGGGGTTCACTGGCCTCTCGCTGCTCATGTTGGTACTTTCCCTTTTGTTAGCACGCTGCTTCCCAGAGCAGCCTGCAAATCCCATCAGGTTAATGCCATAGCATCCTCAGGCAGCCTCTTAGCATGATGTGTCCTCACCTGTGGCTCCTTCTTTGGTCTTCCCCTCTTTCTCTTCAGGCCCTCAGTCAGTGTAGATGAGCTGGGGTTCACTGGCCTCTCGCTGCTCATGTTGGTACTTTCCCCAGTTTGGATAATCCAA
>NW_008664479.1:47729-62657 GCF_000695815.1 Acanthisitta chloris | reverse complement strand
TCCCTAACTTGTTATGGATTTTCCTCTACCTGCAAGGCTGAAATGGAGAGAGAGAATCAGGCATGACAGCTTGCTGTTGTTTTTATCAGCTGGAAGAATCTGGGACCCAGCAGACATTTACAGGCATAACTGTGCTTTATAATAATTCTAAAGAGAATGTTAAGAGAACCATTCTCTTAACTGGCCTATTCCTCAGCTTTCTGAGGCTTTTGGACAAAGGAGCTGAGTGCTCCAGGCACAGAGATGTTGGTACCTGCATCTACCTTTCCCCTCACTTGGACAGTTTCATCTCAGCCAACAAAGACCATCTGCAGCTCTCTGAATGCCACTTTTTGGAGGCTTCCATTGCCTGAGGAGGAAGGAGGTGGAAGATAAAGTGGTGATGGTGAGTTATAAAAGCATCATTCAAGGGTAAAAGCTTCATTTGGATGCCAAAGTTCATCCTGAAATCAAAAACCACAGCAAAGAAAGCCTCACGTGAGGATGCTTGAGAGAGGAATCCCAGGGTACAAACTCCAAGAAATTAGTATGACAATAGGGTTTCACCTTAAGAGTTTGTTCCTAATGACTGTGTGAACAGGTGCTATCTGGAGAGATGGCCTGACCCCATTCAGAGTGCTCAGAATCTGGTCCTTCAGGAGGCTCACTGTTTCCTACAGGACAAGAGAAGTCCTCCAAACCCAGGTTTTGCATGGATCCTGAGCACTACTTTGTCTACTGCAAGCTGTGTATGAGCAGGATTGTCAGTCAGCCTCCTCCCTGTACCCAAACTCTAGTGCCTGCTGTGGTTGGAATGATTCCTGAGCTGACTTGTTTGCTGTAAGAAATAACCAAAATCACAAGCTATTGGGGGTACATAGGAAACCAGTGACTTTCCTTGCTTCTGCTTGAGGTTTCTCCTCTGGCATGTCTGCCAGAGAAGGTGGCAGTCTGACTGTGAGCCTTGACACCTTCACTGGAAGAGGGAAGGAAGAGATCTTGACTGGAACCTCAGCAGGCCCTTGAATCCCAGGCACATTAAGAGAGGTGTGGGTCACTGGTTTTGCCTGCATGCAGGTCAAAACCTAGCTAAGGATCTGAGTTAAGCTCCCAAAAAAGGCACTTGCAGCACCCCCAGACCTTGGCTCTCCTTTCCTTCTTGCACAGGAGGGAGGGCTCAAGAAGATGACAGGGGCTGAGGGGTCTGAGCCTGGCTGGACACAGGCCAGCAGTGCTGGCTGAATCCTCTTTTGTCAATCGTTCTTACCACAAAACAAATAGCTGAGAATAGTGCAGCTGTGAAAGTAGCATCATTTATTGCTTAGAAAAGCAGGAGTGTATAGATGAATGATGCATTTCTACCCTCTGCACAAAGCCTTCCCTTTCACATCTAGATGTTTCAGGTGTCATCTGCCTTGCCTACAGAAGCTCTTCTACCTCCACCTGAGAAATGGGGTATTTGAGCATCTCTTTGCTTTACCTGTTTTATTTCTCTTTTTTTTTTAACCTCTAAATGAAAGTAATAACAGCAAGCTTTAGGAGCTCTTTGTCCCATCAGCCTTGAGCACTGCTGGGTCTCCAGGTCCCTCCAGCAGGCTCTACCTGAGGCAACAAAGGCAATACTGCAAGTAAAGGCACAGCTGCACCACGTAGAAGAGTGTGAATTTTTCTTCAAAATAATGCTGGAGGGCAGACTCTGGGTTCAGTTCCAGTTCATGCATGAGCAGCCCTAGCTATTGCAGTCCCTGGGTGCCCCTTTGTGCACACTGTTGGGGCCCAGTTCACAGGTGCTGCTGCACACTCAGCTTTTCTATCATACCCTCTGATCAGAGAGTGCTGGAAGGACTACAGCTCAGGTCTCCGAGTTCAGGCTGCATCTGCAGGGGAGACAGTTAGGGAAAAAAAGTTACTTTGTACTTGCAAGCCATATACAGTTGCCACCAAGTCCCTGAGAGACAAGCATGAAACGCTTGCAGTCTCTTTCAGAGAAGAGCTGTGCTTTTACAAACTGTTACCAGGGCTTTGTAGTTTGATCAGATGTTCATGTTCCAAAGATGAGAGGGCTTTAACTGAAGGTGACAACAAATATTCTGCCCTCTGGCCAGCTACTGTTCCCTGTGCCTGCATTTACTGGTGAGAACTGGGGCTCAGGTGGGCTGGCACTGGCCTTCGGGGCTGGCTGAGGCAGGAGAGAGTCACTGAGGTGCACAGGCTCTGGACTGCCCTCAGAGAACAAAAGCCTTATGCCTCTTCCAAAGGCAGGTCTAAGCCACCTCTAGCTCATGCTGCACAGATTTGCTGCTGGATCAGCCCAGAGTGCTGCAAAGGTGGCTTGAAGCCTCTGGAGCCTGAACCTTCCCTTCAGCTGCCTGTGGAAAGGGAACATACTCCGTAAGTGTGAAAGTACTGTCCAAGCCAGGTCCCTGAGAAGAGATTACAGTTGCTTATCTGGGGGAGGCTGTGCTGATGGGAAGGTAGAGTTAAATATTTGTATTCTATTTCTCAGCCTTGGATTGCACTCTCTGCTCAGTCACCACAGGCTGGACACGCAGAATCTGACCATGTCACTGGCAGAAGCAGCAAGGAAACTTTCAACCTTCACTCCTTATTTTAACACAATATGCAGAGTCATGACAGACACTGAATCCATTGCTCTTACTGACACAACCTCTTTCATGAGTTCACTGTAACTGAAACCTGCATTGAATCCAAATTCTGCATGTCATTACTCAAATGGAGGCAACTACAGTGTACAGAATTAATTTTTCCCCAGAAGCAAAGAAAGTCAGTTCTTGCACGAGAATTATTTGCTAGACCTTGCTAGACTGATACACTATACAATGTCTTTCACGTATCTGGCAAGCTTTCTGCAGACAGGACTGCAGACAAACACAGAGAGACTGCCAGGAGATAACAGTGTCTTTGTACATCTCTCTTCCACCTTCCCATCACCCACCAAAGGCACATGCTTCTCAAACCTCATGTGAAAAGAAAACACACAAGCAAAGCTATACAAACAAAAGCCCTGAGGGCTGATGGAAACTTTACATGACTCAATGCATGATGCATACAAATTTCTCAATGACAGCTTTCCATGTATACAGATAAACCTCCAAACCCATATTGACTACCATTGTATACCAAAACCTGAGTATCCCTTCCAGGGTCACTGCACCCCCTGCAGGGATTGAAGCCAGCAGGGTTGAATCCTGGGTGTACACACTGGCCACAAGGGCATGAGAAGTAAAAAACCTATCCAAATGCTTGTGGACCCTAGCTCAACTTTATGCCAGCCATGTACACAGCTTTGCAAATGCAGATATATGAATGCACATTTTTGGCAGTACTAAAGTCCCTATTTTGCAGAGACATCACCTAAAAGAAAGCAACTCACATCCCAAATGCATTCCCAGGCACCTGGCAGAGGTCAGAGGATCCTCACAGTCATAACGCTTTGCACCTGATTTAGGTGCAAAGTTGTACAAAGCCAGTTTTTCTAGCTTAAATTCTCAGGAAAAAAAAGCTCCTCCTGGGGGCAGTGGAGTTGTAGCCTAACACAGACTATTGGACAGAGGGACTTTTCCCTTTTCCACAGGACTAGAGGAAGCCCTGCAGATGAGCCTGCTGACTTGGGCAGGTAAATTAAATGGCAGAACCCTTTCCTGTCTGTTTCCTCAGGGAGGTAAAATTTTAGGCTAGGTCCTTGGGAGAAACACAGTATGACACAGGGATGCTTGAGACATGGTACTAAACCCCCCAAACTGTGTGCATGATTCACAGCAAATGCTGCCAGAAACAATTCTCTAGCTGCAGAGCTCACATACAAAATAAAAGCTCACAAAGCCTTTTTCAAAGCATAATAGGAGTGTGATTATAAGAGACCCTTCATTATAGCCTTAGCTCTGTCACTGTCTCTATAATATAAGAAAAAATATCTACCAAGCACAGCTCCCACTTAGTAGCACAGCACCATTGGTGCTGTTGTCAAGTGTGACAAAGCAAACCCAGGGTAACTTCGCTGGCACAAACATGGTCACTCTTCATTGTCTGTAGTAAAAGAGGGAGGAAAAAATCTGCCCAAGCCCTGCATCAAGCAAGAGAGGATAAAAGACTTTGTTAGTCAAGACATCTAAGGAGAAAGACTAAGGCAGAGAGAAATCTTTCATTCCAATAAGCGCAGCAATAATGGTCTGCACTTGCGTTTTAAGAAATTACTTTCACCTCCTGAGAAATCAAATGCTCAGGTCTTTGCAGATCTCGCAGCAGATCAAGAAATAACACAGCTTGTTGCAGTCCCCTGTGGACTGCTCCACCAGAAAAGCAGGATAGCCCAGTGCTGGAACAGGTCCCTTGGGAAAGAGCAGTGGCACTAATACTCTGACAAATGTGGCTTTTCTGCTGGATTTTTCCATAAAATGAGGAACTTGTAGGCAACCAAATCAAGTTTGTGGCAACAGCAGGTGACTGCCAGTGTCTCATAAATCACTTCTGAAAATCATAACTAACCTCTCTATGTGATTTCCCTGATAACTTTGAGTGGCTAAGTCTAACGCTTCTTTGATCTCATGCTTAAAAGTCTCATAGTTTCTTCCTTGCCTGCTGTGTTTTTTTAATGAGCAACTTATTGTCACTCAGTCTTGCTTCGCCAGAGTCCTTCAGCAGCATTTCTCTCTCCTCCATTTTTAAACCCATTCTACCAGATACACACAATCTGATCTTCCCCATCTCGCCGGGCTGAACAGGCCAGTGAGTTTCATTCTTGCATGGGATCATATCTCCTGATCATTCCGCTTGTCATTTACACCCTTTCCAATCTGAGCTCAACACTTCTGAATATGATAAGGATTCTTACACTCCAAACTAATTTCAGTGGGGATAGCTTGGCTAGCAACTTCACATATCTGAGAAGCATGGGCTAAGCAAAACTTAAGTGGAGAAAAGTTGGTTCTTGTGTAACATTAATAGCATCAGTTTCCAAATTATATAACCAGCACGCTATTCCACCACCTTGCTGACTGATAAAATACCCAGAGGTAGAGTTAACTTTCTTCACAGTGGCTAGTATAGGGCTATGTTTTGGATTTGTGCTGAACACAGGGTTGATTAATGTGGAAATGCTTTCGTTATTGCTGAGCAGAGCTCACACAGAGCCAAGGCCTTTGCTGCTTTCTGTACTGCCACACTGGCAAGGGAGTTGGGGATGCATGGGAGGTTGTGAGGAGACACAGCTGGGACAGGTGACCCAAACTGACCAAAGGGATATTCCACACCATATGACATCATGCTCAGTATATAAAGAGAGAGGGAGGAAGAAGGAGGATGGGGGTGATGTTTGGAGTGATGGTGTTTGTCTTCCCAAGGAACTGCTACATGTGATGGGCCGTGCTGTCCTGGAGGTGCTGAACACCTCCTGCCCATGGGAGGCAATGCATTAATTCCTTGTTTTGCTTTGTATGTGCAGCTTTTGCTTTCCCCATTAAACTGTCTTCATCTCAACCCATGAGCTTTCTAGCTTTTACCCTTCCAATTCTCTCCCCCATCCTGCTGGTGGGGGAGTGAACGAGCTGCTCTGTGGTGTTTGGTGGCTGGCTGGGGTTAAACCACGACACCAGGTCAGAAGACAAACTATTTAAGCCTACAGAGGAAAAACAATATACAGGAACTGTAAGGGCTTCCATGCTGCATGTCAGTACTAGAGAACTGCTCAAGGTCTGAACAGGAACTTCTGTAGCTCTACCTACAGAGTTACATTTCCAACTTTGTTAAGGATCTCTCTGTACAACCCTAATGAAAGTGCCCTCATGTGTTTCAGTTCCCCATCCACAGAACAGTGCACAGCTCTCTGACTGCTGAGCTACGCTGGTGGTAGGGCTGAGGGGCAAGAACCTGAGTGAGGCAGGAAGAGGCCATCCTGTCTGGGCCTGTTCTGAGACAGCCTGCAAGGTATGGAGTACTGCCAGCTGGGACAGGAGCTAATGGACTAAAGACCTATCTTCTAGGAAACAGTGTCAGAAGCTTTTTTTAACATGAGAGCCATGCACAGCTACATGGGAAGAGGGTTCTGAGCACTGAGTTTCAGGCAGTGATGTGGACATGAACAGTCTCAGTTTCCTATTTCCCAGCTCCTGAACACCAAGCTTCAGCACAACATCAATACACTGCAAGAGCTCTCTTGAACGAGCCTTGCTTGATGCAGTGCCTGCCAACTGATTTCTCTCTGTCCGGATACATGTGTCAGTTACTGCTCTGAGAGGCACCTTGCTCATCCTAATCCGTACTACAATTTATCATAGGAATACCACCATGGCTCTGCTGTAGCTTGCCTAAGATATTCCCATTTCTTCCTCAAAAAAGTGAAGCTTTGCACTGGCCTGTGGAATGAGTCAGGCCACATGTGCAGTCCTAGCTGCACTGAGGTCCTGTTCATGTCTGCATCCACAGGACTTCCCCTGAGGTTGCACAGCAAAGGGCTCAACCTCAATCCCATCGCAGCATCATCAGCTTCCAAGCCCTGTCAAAGCCCCAGGCTTCTTACAGTCAGGACAGGCTAAACAAGGAGGCAGTTAACTATCTCAGGAAGTCATGAAAAAGCACTGCTAGATATCCAGACCAGAAAAGGAGAAAGATCTGGAATCTGTTCCAGACTGATCTTGGGTAAGTGTTGTAATCTTTCTAAGCTTCCCGTTTTCTGTTTATAAGATTTTGGAATAGCACTGAAGTATAAACACTTTCCTCAACCTGGGGTGGAGGGACTGAGGGTTAAGTCATTCCTACTTGTAGAGTGACACTAAGAACCCTCAGCAGCAGAGAACAGAGCAAGGCATCATAAGAGGAATGCACCAGCTGCCTCCCCCATGTCGTCGTGTTCAGGAGCACAAGGGAGAGGCTGTTGCAGCTGAAGAAATACAGCTCAGGATTAGCCACATCCTGCTGAGCAGTAAAACACACCTTCACCTTTCCCCAGAAAGCTGAAGGCTCGTGGAACCAGTCTGGCCCAAAGCTGTAAGCTGGAGTTCTGTGCCCTGGGAACCTGGCACAGAGCAGCATTGGAGCAGGAGTTGGGGTTCCCCAGTGCCACACAGCACTTCTTACCCACTCCCAAACCAGAGCAGAGGGGACACAGGGCCCAGCTCACTGTCTCTAGCCAAGGAAACTCTTGTACCACACTCAGGACCCCAAGTCTCAAGGCCACTGCCTGAGGTCTGAGACACTTTGCATTCATAATCAGGACACTTGCAGTGCTTCTCCCAAGACTGTTAAGCCAGGTCAGCAAGACTTAATGCCTCTGGCAGATTGTAGACTCCCTAGCATTACACATAATGAGCCTGTTAAAATTCTCCCTTAGGGAATTTGCCTGAAGACCCACACGTTGGCATAAGGACTTTTTCTTATCTTAAAGTCTCTGTCCAGACACTTTCAACAAAAAGCAAGCATGCCAAGCACTGCAGAGTTAAATCAGTGGAGAAAAGCCAACAGTATTTACAGGGAAATAAAAGGAAAAGGAGAAATCTGTGCTTACTAAAAATCAAAAATCACAGTTAACTCATTTCAGATAGCCTCACTTCTCTGTGGAATTACTATCTTGTTCAGCCCAACTACTGACATCTGTGAAACTCTGTCCACTTGTGCAACCCCAGGAAATGGCTCTCTGCACTTCCTGCGGGGACAGGCGTTGGTTGTGGCATCTGGCTCAGGGACACATGAGGCAGCAAGTCCTGCATCTTAACCTGCTTCCAAACAGTCTCTGTCAATTACCAAGGAGCAATTTATTAATCCCTACGTCTTAATAAACCCCAGCATCTTGCAGATGGGCTCTGCATACGCACTTCAAATGATGTGTAAGAAAGGAACAAGATTACCTGTTGACAAGTCGGGCAGCGTCACTTGACCCCAGCAGACCTAGCAGTGAAGGCAGGAGAAAGACAGAGGGATCCAGCTGCTGACAGCCCTCCTGCACTGGTGAGAGGCAGCTAACTGAGGTCTCTGCACACATTCATTTCAGGAACCTTACAATGAGCTGAACTCTATTTGTTGCGCTTGCAGTTAGCGATATGGAAAGCAGAGCGAGCGCCGCCAGCGATCTCCTTCTGATGGCAGCCCTGAGCAGTGACAGCAAGTGAAACCAGCACACTTCAACCTGTCTGGAATCCCACAGCAAATGCAACAACAAAAAGAAGAAAAAACCCCAACCAGACCACTGACAGCAGCCAGATCATACCACTGCCCTGTGCTTACTGAAACTAAGGCCGGTTTCAAATGTGAAATGAACGATCTGAGTAAAAGGGACAGCTCATTCATGGACTTCCCTCTTAACAAAAGCTAGAAAGAATCATGCTGACCCTGTTTTATGAAAGAAACCAAACCAAACCGAAACCCCCTAGGAAAACTTGTGATGACAAAGTCGTTATTAATCTGAGTGCAAAATGTGCTCGGGGCATTTACTATAAGCCACAAATAAAAATGGGAAGCTGACTTCAGTTGAGCATAAATGCATTTAGAAAGGAGATGTTGCATGGCTCTAAGTTCAGTGTTGAGTATTAATTGTGTGAACCACCATCAGAGGCAACAAAAATCCCCAGAAGTGTTTTGCAAAGGAGGATGCAGACTTTTCATATGACTGCCTTGACGTATTCAAGACACATATATTGGGTTTTTTGGCACATCACCACTAGCAAAAAGAGAGATTTAAAATATCTCAATCTGTACCTGTATAAAATCCACTGCAGTCTCTTAGAGACAAAGTCTGAGACTCTTCATGTCAAGCAGTAAATTGCTTACAGTGACAGTACCACTGAATAAACTAAAGACTAATTTTTTTTCTCAGTCATCCATACAAGAGATTTCCATCACTTGAGTTCCTCAGTAACTTCTCTAAATGTCAGAACAGCACTTACTGCAGCCTGGAAAAATATCAATCTTGACCTTATTAATAGGGCAGTGATGATCTCCTGGTTAAATATGTACAGGGGGGCTATGGAAGTGTGTCCAGTTCTGAAGGCTGCCATGTGCTTCCTCTGTGACCTCAGGAACATCTCCTTTGCTCTGTACTTGGTTTCCCATATGTAAAGTGGAGATAAAACACAGACCAGGTAACATCTTGCTTATTTAGACAATATTTTCTTTGGGAGGAGATGTATTTCCAACCATGTAATTATACAAGTCTTAGGCAAAGTGGGTAAGTCTTTATTTGGAGCTCCTAAGCACCAATAAAACAAAACCAACACGAAATGCTAGCAGAAGCCTTTGATCACCCCTCAAACAATATCTAATAAAAAAATCAGTAAATACTGTATGAAATCAAGTACCTGAATATTGTTATCTCTTAATCTAAATGCTTAAACATACCTAGCTGATCTATCAAAAATCCTCCTGCATAGGCACTACTGTATTGTATGGAAATACAAAAATTGCTTTCATTTTTAATGAAAAATATTTTATTTTTTAAAAAATATCACCAGAGACAAAGCTATACATGGTGTACAAACACAGCATAACTATAATAACTGAGTCAGAACTCAAATTGTTACACTTCGTACAAAAGGAAGAAGTCTGCATCTCATACAAATACTTCCTGGCAAGGAAGTATTGAACTCGATTCTACAACACTAAAGCAGGGATAGCTGACAGTCCATAAGTGCTAACAAACGTTATCAATATTCTAGAAATTAAACTTCTGGTTAGGAAATGTCAGATATAAAATTGTCACAAGGAGTCCTATTTAATCTTTATTGGGCACATATTGAGGAATAGCATCTTTAATATCCACACTTCATTATTTCATTAGTATTTAAGGCCAAGAGAAATGATTTGATCATTCTGTACATACATAACTGCCATTTCATCGTTATCCTTGGACTGAGTCCAAAACTTTCATACTTGACAGAAGCATCAGTCCTGAAAATGTGTTTTTGATTTGAAGATGCAGAATCGTAGAATCATTAAGGTTGGGAAATACTTACAAGGTCAAGTCCAACACCTCTGACCAAGCACCTCCATGTCAACTAACCCATGGCACTTAGTGCCACATTCTGTCATATCTTGAATACCTCCAGGGATGGTGACTTCACCACCTCCCTGGGCAGCCCCTTCCTATGCCTGACAACCCTTGCTATTGAAGAAGTTTTTCCTGATATAAAACCTGAAACTCCTGTGGCTCAGCTTGAGGCTATGTCCTCTTAACCTGTCAGCAGTTGCTTGGGAGGAGAGTCCAACCCCCACCTTACTACAACCTCCTACTACTCCTTTCAGGCAGTTTTAAGAAAGCAGTAAGATCTCATGGGATGTAGAATGTACCATGCCCTTGGACAGGTGTTCCAGTGGCTAATCCCTTTAAAAAAGGTGCCTAATTTACAATTTAATTTGTGTGCTTTCAGAGTGCAGATGCTGGGTCTTGCCATACTTTTCTCAGAAAAGCACTCAGCCTACCTCTTCCCCACCTCCCCTGCTCAGCAATACTCCTACACTATTATGATAATAGTCCACTCACACTAATCTTCTAAAAAAAAAATTGAATATACTCAGCTCCTTAAGTCTCACACTGTAAAAACTTAAAAAAAATAAAAATAATCAGTTTTGTGCTCCAGATATTAGTACCTTTTAACAAGAGGGGTACCAAAGCAGTGTGCCCTGCTTCAGGAACAGCCTTGACCCTCATTGAGCCACTCCTGTGGTTTAACAGCTAAGGATCATAGGAGCCCTTTGAGAACACATGATGTTTTTTTTAATTTCTCAAGCTGTCCCTTCCATCAAGTAAGAACTGCTGTTTCTTTTCACCCTTTGGCCAGTTCTTCACTGCTCTGTGCAGCCCTGTTCCTGTCCCAGAGCACCTCAGAGAAGCTGCTAAGGAGATGAGCAGTTTTTGGCCAAGGGCTGAAGCCTGTTCACAATTGCACTTTCTGATGAAATGTCTTTTAGAGGTTCCATAAAGGAGAAACAAGTATGACCAAGACCAATCAGCAGAAAAGCAGCTACCAAATCTAGAGGACAGGAGTCCTTCAAATTCCCTTTCCTTTGGTGGCAGAAGGGGTCAAATTAGCAAGGTTTCCTCTCCTGAGTGACTTGCCAAGACACTTATGTTCCAAGAGGGTTTTGTGTTTGCAGCAAGACTTGCCCTACACAAGGGCTAGCTTGTGCCTGCAAGATACTTACACTAGTTTCCTTTAAGAAACATCTAGATTTCACCACAATGCAGTACAAGTCTCTGCCTGCATTCCTATTCCTTATCTTCACTCCTCCAGAAACTAGTCTGGTCACTGTGGCACAGTGCGATATATGTAGGCTAACACCAACCGAAGATTCATTTGTGTATAATCCCTTTCTGTTAGACAGGTGTGTATAAAAAAGCTTCATTCGCTGCTGCCCTGATCTTGTCAGAACCTTTTATGTGCACAAACCTGAATCTCCGAAGTGTAAGGACAGCTGGTTTCATAGCAATTGTTCTATACATGCTTATTATTCAGGCTGTATTAATGAATATTTTAACTGGAGATTTGGCTGAGGTGTGATTTCCACAAGATAAGAAATAGATTGGCCATGCTCTATTTTATCAATGTAATGGAAGTGTGCCCTATAATATTATATTTCTTAATTCTTTCTTATTATGCTCGCCAGCAATTCGAACTCTCTGGGTGATGCAGGGTTACAAAATCTCACCTTGAGAAACTTGTGGACTTGTTGGAAGGCCTCCAAAAATCAGAGGCTTAGAAAACATGGCCTGTGAAGAAAGATTGAGAAACAGGGTTGTTAAACCAAGAGATAGGAGAGCAAAAAGGACATCATAATGACTTTCCAATACCCAGAGTATTGCAGAATCTAGAAATGTAATGCGTGGATAGGAT
Organism: Acanthisitta chloris; assembly: GCF_000695815.1. Taxonomy (NCBI): domain Eukaryota; kingdom Metazoa; phylum Chordata; class Aves; order Passeriformes; family Acanthisittidae; genus Acanthisitta; species Acanthisitta chloris. The sequence continues at coordinate 50,841 of NW_008664479.1, read as the reverse complement.
AAGAAGTTAGTTTAAATGCAGAGGAGAAAGTTAGGTTGAACATTGAGGAAAGTCCAATGACTTAATGGTTAGGATGGCAAAGCACTGGAGTAAGTTCTAAGTTTGTGGAGCCTCTTCCCATGGAGAAACTACAAATGGGTCACACACATACACTAGGATTGGCACGGATGGTAATAAGGTTCTCCCAAGAACTGAAGTGTGTTTGGCAACTCCTTGGGCTGCCTCCCAGCTCTCTGTTCTGTGACAAAGTTTCTAACTAGGCCATGGTTAAGTGTGTTCATGCAGAACTTTATCTATCAAAGAGCCAGAATAGGTGATTCCTAGGGAACAGAATTAATTTCTACTTGTTCTCAATGGCTGTGAAATCTCCTGGACTTGCTGGGTATTCCTTTAGAGGCTTTAGAATCCTGTGGGCCCCACAGCTACAAAGCTTGTGATTCACATTGGGAAAGCTAAAGAGTATTTCATTATTTCAGGCCCCAAATGCTGTCAATTAATTAGCAGAGGTAGTAGAATTTGACCCTTACAATGGGAAGGATAAATCTTTGTAAAGCAATGCCATAAGGACTGTCAGTTGGTAAGAAGGGTGACCTTTTTCTACCTTTATAGCAAGAGACAGTTACTGTTCCTGACAATGTGCAGACAAGGAAGGTGGGACAACTGAGAATGCAAAGTGAAGAGGGAACAGCTTTGCTGCAGGCAAGAAAGGTGCAGCTAGAATTAGAAAGAGCTCACACTTTGCTTGATAAAGCCATGTGGAGACATTGACAAAGATGGCCTGGGGATGGCCTTGAAGGACCTTTGTAGCACAAAATGAACCTTCCACCAGAAAACAGCTGAGTATGAATGAGCACTGCATCACCACGGGGAAAGTAAAGACAGGATAATTCTCATCTGTGATAAGGCAACCAAGAGCATCAGCAGAAGGACCAGTAAAGACAGGATAATTCTCATCTGTGATGAGGCAACCAAGAGCATCAGCAAAAGGACCATCAGCAAGCAGTCCATATCAGAGGACTACCCCTAAGATGCAGAGCAGCAAGGCTGTGGCTGGGGAGCACAGACTGCCAGGCATAGCAAGCAGCACCCCAAAGACCAGGGGTAGCTATACATATAGAGGAAGGTGTATGTTTCTGTGGGACACAGCTCAGGCCCTGATTACCCCTTAGGCTGCCATGCAAAGCACAGCAGCACCACATAAAGGTGAGGTGTTTAAGGGAAATGCAGTAGCTCCTCAAAGTGTCACAGCTGCCCAATAACGTTTGGCTGGCAAGAGGGCATTGTGCATCCCAGCTGGGAGGTCTGAATTTCTGTAAGAGAGAGGCAGTATAAGACTGACAAACCTGCCTCTCCTCCACAGCTGAACGGGCCATTCTGAAGCTTGCAACACACATTTCAAGAGGGCTCCCATAGTGACTGTGTCCTTCTTCCAACGCTCCTGTAGAAAGTAGACCAAAGGCCAGTGTGTCCCAGCATGAGAATCAATGGTGTATCCCAGACACTACATCAAGGAGATTCATGGAGCAACAATGCAGTGCATACCATGTTCCCTTCCCTGAGTTAACAGCCTGTATCCTATGGACAGCTTCAAGATACCACTGCTAGAATCCCCCTAGGTCTTGCAAAAATGAAAGGGAGAATGAAAGGGGGAAGCTCACATATACTTCTAAATACTTTCAAATTTCTTATGATCAGGCTGAAGAGCTCATGAAATCAGGCCATTTTGGAAAGATGTCTGCAAAGTACCACTAAGCATACTGATGGCTCAGCTGCAGAGCCAGTGCCAGGCTTACAGCACAGGTAGAACCTACAGGCTATACCCCTGGCAAGGTGGCTGCTGCTTACTGTTGTTCTCTTTTCCATTCTATCTTGTAACAAATGACTTCAGAAGGAATTATTTCCCTTCCCCGGAGCAGAATCAAAGCAAACTACCCACAGACTTAACATTTAAGGACCTTGAGCTAAAAAGCATTGAAAAGCAAGAGCTAAGGTGCGAGACCTACTTAGTAAAGCCAAATGACCAGGGTTTGAGGATGCCAGGAAAGGGGACTAAGACAACTTTAGTCTCACTATTGGCACTGTGGGCACAGAGCACATCCTGTAATAGAGGCATGATCACAGTACAGCCCTGGCATTGCTGGCACAGGTACAAGAAAGTACAGCCCTAAGTCCCTGAACTTGTGTCATCCATACCCAAGAAAATCTGTCTACACACAAGTAATTTGTTAGGACAAAATTGCAGATCCCAATATATTACCTACATGTGTTCTGTTCTTATCCATTCATTTCACTATCCCTTGAGGAAAGACATGATGTTAACACACAACTGGAAAAGAAGACATTTTGCCTTACCTTTGTCAAAAGGCTATCGGAGAGAGAAGGGAAGGAAAACCAACATATAACCAAAATATAAGTGCCTGAAGTGTTGCTCTTGCTTCTTTACCAGGCATAACCCAAATCCCGGGAAGAAACCAGGCATGCCTTCATTAACTTCAAAGAGATATCTTTTAAAGCTCCCGTGGCAAGGCCGCCGTGTTCTGTGTCTCCACACAGCGGCACTCTGCCCACACATTTCCCAGAGGGAAACCTGCAGGTTTTTTTCCCCATTACCAAGATACCCATGAGCGTTTATGCTCATGCCTGAGCAGGCAGGGCTTTCAGAAACCACCAGTCACTGAAACACGAGCAACTTGGAACCCGCTGAGATGGTCAAACACCTGCTTTGACAGCACAAGCATTAGCTGATTACAAGCTGTTAGAAACCAAACACTAGGAAAATCTGATTTAAAAATTGCTGGTAAACCTATTCCTAGAAGCCTTTTGTTGTGTTTGCTTCCACCCTGCTTCCACTCTGCACACTTCACCTGCACTTCAACATTCTGGCTTCACCCTTCTGAGATCTCTGGTGGTACTTCTAATTCCAGCAGCAAAATTTAAACTCTGGCAAACCATTTATTCCCCACAGCTTCCTTGGAGGAAAAGCCCCAAGGACTTCCAAGCAAATATGCATCTGCCAAAACACCTCTGTTAGACACACACTTCACACATGGATTTACTCAAGGTGACAATAATGGTATGCTGATAGGACTGTGACAGAGACACAGGATTAGGT